>NC_135218.1:22173889-22293252 GCF_052324685.1 Brachyhypopomus gauderio | reverse complement strand
CCAAAGCATGTACAGGTCTGGCTTAAGCCTGCATAAGACTGCCATATGAGAGTCTCACATTGGCATGAGTTTGCTCAAGGTCATCATAGCACAGTAAAAAAAAAAAAAAAAAAAAAAAAAACACTAATTTGGCCAATATTACTCCATTTTGGTCCCTGACCTTTAACGGTTCCTCCTGCTACTACGATGCAGTGGCTAGTGTATTAATATTTTCTGATGAGGCGTTTTAGTATTGATGTTCTACTGTTCCAGCTAAACATTAGCTGCTATGAAGGCCCGATGCAAACGTTCTCAATGCCCTGTGTGCAAAAGACGATTGGGTAAACATAAATTCATTATGCTTTATCCATAATTTTGTCTGTCCTCTACTAACCTCATTGCAGGTTGACCTCATTTCTGTTGATCTCTGATTCTGAAGGAATTGTTTGAACGCTATCATGGCTAGGGGACTCTTCTAGAAGACACTGCGAAATGCTTTTTTCCTGAGCTCGATCGTTTTGAATTTGAAAACAAAAAGAAAGTCAATTGCAGTGTGAACGTGGAGGAGTCAACACCAGCGTTTCTGGCTCTAGCGTTTTGCTAATCAGTTCCTCTAGCGTTCCTTCAGCCATGCTAGCGTATTGATATGAACCCGATCCAAATATTCCTTTCAGGTTTCTGGGCAGCAGCAGATATCATCCACTTAATTCCCTCTTTAATTTAGTACCTTGGTGACTTCAACAAGCCCTGGGGTGGTGGGCGGGGTAGATGTGGGCACAGCAAAGGGCAAACGTAACCCTCACGTTTGGCACTGTGACCTAAGGCTTGGTGCGTTTGGTTGGTGTGAATGAATCAGTGTCTTGGTCCTTGGCTCGGTTGACGATCGCAACTTCAGTACTGTTCTCTCCTGTGGAGAGTGATCATCACCTGCGGCTGTAAGGAGAACTTCACCTAAAAATACTAACATTGCTACTCGTCGACGTAATAAAGGAAGGTCTGCATTGCCATGCTAGCATTTTTTGGGTGAAGTGTTTTTAACTTGTCCGTTCTCTCGGGTACTGTGCACTGCTCTCTGTGCGTTTTTGTTTGCTGCCTTCTCTAACACGAGTCCCTAACCAATGAAACGGGTGTTTGTAACGGAGGTGAAACTGCATAAAGGTGCAGTGCTCTGGATCCGAAGCGTGCGCCGGTGGGAGTGGTCGACCTGCACACCTGTTGCGGTCCTTTCTGCATGTTCCGCCGGAGCATAGACGAGTGGACTGGGCGTGGGACCGCGGGTTGTGCCGGGCTTGAAAACCGTTGGGCCGTCGTGTGATCTGCCTCCTCGTGAGGAGGCTGTGATGGCGTTCTCATCAACTGCGCTTTCTCTTTCTCCTCTCTCCTGCTCTCCGTTCTCAGGGGCTCGATGACCAGTCTGGAGTCCAGCCACAGCGGGTTCTCCCAGCTCAGCGCGGCCACCACCTCCTCCAGCCAATCACAGTCCAGCTCTCTGATCTCCAGATAGAGGGCGGAGGTGTGGGAGGAGCTGGACTCTCTGCTGTTGTGGCCCTCCTGCCCTTTGCATAAGGACCTCTGAAACAAGCTTGCACAACAGATGAAGAGATGGAGAAAAATGGAAAACAAAAACACACAAAAAAACAAAAATATTTTCAAAGCAACATGGTCATCGTCAGTTTATTTTTTTTTGTTGTTTTTTTTTTTTTTTTTGGAAAAGGGCTTGGATCTGTGTTGCCATAGCGCTCAGCTGGGCTGCAGGTCAGTTCATGGGCAAATAAATATTTGTTTTTCTTTTCCTCTTTCTTCTCAACAATTAGCACACTCCCACCATCAGCTGGGGAGACATTATGGTCTATGAAACATTTCCACAATGCTGATGGACCTGTTGCTGGACTTGGCAATACAAGTACTTTCAAATAGCGATGGATCTGAAATAGATAAATGGAATGCGCTGTTACACTTACACACACACACACACACACACTTGCACGCCGCGCGCACACACACACTTGCACACCAGTTCTGCGACACACAGGTGCACAAACACAGCACATTGACTTTTCAAATACTGTATAGAGCAATTATGCCATACCACTGGGAGAGCGTTCTTCTAGTGAAACATCTATAGGTCAAAGTGCAGGTTTTAAAAATGCGGCATGGGGTCTGCCTGAAGCAATAACCTAGGAATCATTTCTATTGTTTGGGTTGTATTTAAAGGGGGGGGGGGTTGTTGACCTAGTTCTAGAGACATTTTAGCGTCTTCTGGGTGCTGCGTGTACTTTAGTGCTTAGTTGAAGTGTCTGGCTGCTGGCTTTGGAGTCTAGACGTTCAGTGCTTTCAAAAAGCTGTAGAGCTTTGGGGTTCCATAGTCCTAGTGCTGCTTCTAGTTATTATGTGTATCGCTCAAGTTGTTTTGAATTTGTGGAGATGCCTCGACATGGATAGTCGTACTAGCTACCGATCAGTTCCTATGCAGTTAGCCGAATCAGAGTCGGATCCTTATTTTATAGGTCCACGTTCTTGCGTGACAGAAAAGTGGGTTATGGGTTTTGTAGTACATTTCTAGTGCGCCTATTAAAGCTGAAGTCAGGTAGATTTGTAAAGAGTTTAATTGCATGTCAGTGTTTCCCTCCTAAAGTTATATAAATCAGTGAAATATATCTTATGTGAATAGAAAAGTTGCACATAAATCTCTCAAGTGATACTTTTGTTTTCCAAAATCTGTTGAATTTAATGAAGATAAGAGTTGTACCTGCCATATATTTATTCAGCCTTGAATGAGGGCAATGTAATTGTGCCCAGTCAGGACTTTAAAAAGTCAAAAAAAAAAAAAAAAAAAAAAGCAGTCCATTTCTAAAATGTACTGATTATTTTTTCTTTGTAATTATTACCAAAATAGGTCACACATGACATGCGTTACATATGAGGTCTTTTCAAATGAGGTTTTTCTAGACTACTTCATAAATTTTGTTTCTTTTGAGATTAAGACTTGAAGTGTGAGAGTTACAGTGTGGTGCGTGATCACGGTAAGGTCACAGTATTCGAGGAGATCTGTCCGAGGTCTTGACCTCCCTAAAGTGTTTGTTAAACTATCATATTGTAATCATTTGGTAGGTGACCAGTTAGCACTGTATGTGTATAGACTGAGTCGTCTTCTTTCAAAATAGGGGCTTGATGTCTGTAAATTAACGACTTCCGCAAAGTGGTGTCCTGGCAGCTTCTACGCCAGAATGAAACGCTCCGCTAATGTGAGAGTCCACGGGCTAGCTGTGAAGTGGCAGGGAGACTAGCAGAGACCCCTGCAGTACTGTACACATTTGACCCTTCAGCCAAGATTGGTGCTTTCCTGTGTGTCACCTGCCCAGGTGTTTTTAGGAGGCTGTACGTGGGTGTCATTTTGTCTGGTGTGAACATGGGGGGTGTTTTTTTACTGTGAAGCTTGTCTGCAGCTGCGGTTAGCAATCATGCCATAACGTTCTATTCAAACGCTTGACGACCCGGTAAATCGTGTCGTTTAACCTGGTCAGGTTCCCACATTTACAATAGTTATAATGTGTGCGATCTTTTCCAAACTTCTTGAAATTGTTGGTGGTTGGTCCAAATATCAGTTTCCTGAAAAACATCTGCAGGAAAACTTCGGATACAGACCCGACCCGAGTTGCTGCCCCCTGGACAGGAGTGTGTGAGGCTGGAGTGGGCACTTTGTGTATTGTGATCCCTGTTCTTACCACATGCTCACTGCTTCTGAAACAAAGCTGCCATTTCAGAGTGATGATGAAATTTGATTGCCATAAGCATAAAGACTGGAACCTTTTTTAAAAAAAAATTGGGGGGTGCATGGGTGTTGGTTAGAAAAGAAAAAGGTGGGGCACCATTAAACTGGCTGACACGTGTGGTTTTGGGGGGGTTTGTGTTTTGTTTTTTTACTTTGGGTTGAAAATACAGAAGACAAACACTGAAGTTCTATTGCATAAAGATTTTTAATGTATTTTCAAAAGTTTTAATGTCAAAAATCCTTAAACTTGTGGCGAGTGTTGCAATAACCATAAAATGCTTTATTCTTTAAAATGAGGAAAAAAAAAGAAAACAGAGGGCTGCTCATTTGTATGTGTAAAAATTGTGAGTCTGCTGTTCTGATACCTTTATACATGTGATTCTGAAACGTGCTTCTGTCCTGTGCTCTAAAACATCATCCCTATCGTGGCATGTTAACGCTGGATACGACTGCTGCGCTCCTGCCAATTGGGGACATACGCCGTGAATGTGGAGAAATGCACACGTTTTAATCCTCGACGGTTTACGGTGGAACAGTGTGACCTCTCACGGCCTCCGTCTCGTCAGCCCTACACCTCTGTGTTTTGGGTACACTTTGGTCCGGTGTGCTTGAAAAGCAGGCGTGGCACAAAGCTGAATTCTGCATGCACAAACGTTTCGGTGTTGCACCGGAGTCCATGACCATCAAATTGTATGACCGCAGTCTGCTGCTGTGCATTTTCTCCCTGCGTGTTGTAAAGAAAAGTCACGAAGAGGAGAAAACAAACAACCTTAAATACTGAAATTCAAATTACTCCATGGCTTGTAACCACTGGATATCAGTGCTTCCTATGGGAAAACAGGCAATGTTGGTCAATCGTATTAACCGTCGTAGGAAAGTTTAACGTTTTATCCAAACAAGTTTAAGAAACTTTAATTTTTGTTCTTACTATGTTAAATGAAATTAAATATAAACTTCTAAAATATTTGTGCATGCATGAGGGATGGAGGGATATGCGATTTAGACCTCTCTAATCTTTTACGATAGAAGTACATTAACTTGCTCCTAAACAATAAATGGCTGAGTATCTATGTGCAGTTATCAGACTGTGTGACGACACACAACACAAATGTCTGTGGTGAACGATCTGGGTGCAACACCGAGTCAGTTCGTGCTGGTCGCCACTGGCCTCAGAATGCTTTCAAACATTGTAGGTTGGTTTATAGCACAGCTTCCCACTCTGATGCACGTGGATCTTTCTGCAAACCTTCTTTCATTGTCCAACAGATATTTTATCTCACCAGATCAGGATATTTGGATAAATCTGTACTCCTCGCGCCAGCCGAAGCTGCTTTGATCAGTTTTTGGTGATGGTTGCAATGCTTGGCTAAAGATTTTCAACCTGTTTGAATATTTTTTTCCTAACTCAATGTTTTGTCTCACTGGTGTATGAGGGCTATAAATGTCTGTTTCCCCCTGTATTTGTCTTTTTCTCCAATAAGGCATACTGTACGTCCTATTCATATATACTGCATATCTTTGAGATTTTCTATTAATATACAAAGTAACACCTTTACATTTTTTGAAACTATTAAACTTGAATTGGTGATTCGAGTGCACTGGGTCTCTCTTCGTGTGGTATTTCTTTATTTTCATCAAATGCTTCTATTTGCTTGTCGGCAATGACAAATTCTGTCAAAATCGACGTTTCTTCGATACCCAAAAGCTACCTGCAGACGCGTTGTGTGTGACGGGAAAACGTAACCGTTTCAATACACAGTATTGGCCACCAGATGGTGCCAGTTATGCACAGGTAATTAAGAGAAGTCCGGGATTAACTGCAGATCCCTTTTCGTGTTCAACTGCATACGTGCTTTCGGTAAAATGAACGGTTCATTAAAAGCATATGAGGATAGGAGAGACGGGTAAATGTGAATGTCAACATGCAATCAAATCCATCGGCAGTTTTAGTACAATTTTTTACATTTCATATTCGCTTTAAGTGCAGCTCGATGTCTCGCTCAAGATGCAGTAACAATGTTTTTAAAGGTGTATATGTTGAGACGGGCGGTAGTTTTCTGTGAAACGCCGGTGTTTCGTGGATAATCTAATACGTCAATACTAACAGATTTTGTCTCTTTAAATGTTGGTAGATTTGGCCCCGCCCCCTTCTGCAGACGCCACACGGTCATGTTTAGGAAGTGAGACATTTACACACGGGCTAAAGGACCTAATGTTGGCCCCGGACGAGGATCTGGTCAAGCAATGGGAGAGGTCTGTTTTAGCCACATTACCAGTGCCTGACATGTTTAGTTTTGCTCCCCTCCCCGTACCTTTAAAATGTCTAGGAAATGTCGGTTAGCTTTGGGCTGCGCTCAGTCTTGATATCCACGTGGAGCAAATGTAAATGTTGACAGCAAGCACATCGCCCCATCAAACCAGAAATATATGCTGTGAACAGATACGTTATTTATTTATATATGGCTTATATAAGTCGTTAATGTCCGCCATTGTGGACATTCATCTAACCTTGCCTCAGCTTTTGACAACAAATATGATTCTGCTAATGTCTCTGACTTCAGCTAATTTTTCAGACTTCACACTTCTAATCTTAGTACATCTGAGAAGTGTTCAAGCCAACGTGTGGGATCTGTTGCTTCTCCACCCTCTCTTCGCTCACCTGTCGGGCACAGAGACGTTAAACAGTCTATGGTCGCGTATGACGGCAAAATGGACAAACATTTATATATAGTTGACTTGGGATTCCTAAAGCCACGTGTTTGTTCCAGGATCGAGGTCCAAATTCGAGTGCACATGGTCTAGAAACACTAATCTGCCATCAGCATTTACTTTACAAATCCAGGTGAAGTATTGAAAGGCAGTTGGTGTGCATGGTCAGGCGATGCGGAGTGGTGTGAGCCGTACAGGTTGGTGGAGGAGACGCGTGTCCTGCCAGGACGCAGTAACCACGACCGTCCAAGAGCCCCTGCTCGCCTCAGCGGCTCTGATCTTAATTTACCCGATTTGTTGTTCAAGTGCCATTTGCTCATGATTCCGTGCCGTTGACATTTTCGGGCTCATCAGAAGGCAGAGATAATTAATGACCGTGTGAGCTGACTGTACAGTATATTTCCACATGGAGTACAGAATATTCTAGGGCAATGATCGTGCAGTGATAAAAAGCCTTACGTGTTCGTAATCTGAATTCGCTATAACAAATAATAAGCTGAGAGAACCGACATACGCCTGAAATACAAGATTCTGTGTATCTTTATTTAGACCAACCTTTGCGCTCCTCCTGGTATCCACACCTGCCCAGTGAACGTGAGTACTAATACCTGCATATGAGAATGCTCAATACAGCCCCCTACAGGCTGCGCTGTGTATGTGCAGGGAGCAGGCCCGTCTGAAAGGACGTTTGCTAGAGGAGGACACGGAGGCGTGGCAGAAGAGCGCCAGCTTCAGCGGCCTGGACAGGCTCGGGGGCGTGGACTTGTCCTTTATTAAAGGAGACGACCTAAACGCATGTGCTCAGCTCGTCGTGCTGAGCTACCCCAACATGAAGGTATGACAGTCGGGTGGTTTTCCCCTATGCGTTGATAATAATAACAATGTTTGTTGACCAGTATTGCTAAACAGTCATTCCAGTGCACGTTGAACCCTTTTGCAAACCTTAACGTCTGGTCTCGTGTTTGATTCTAAGGCAAAGTGAGCAGAAACAACGTCAAAGCTGCCGAACTTTCATTAATGGCACTGACGTATCCTGGAGAAACGTTTCTTGTGAATGTCTTGCCTGTCTGTCTACAGGTCGGTTGTATCTGTCTGTCACAACCGTCTGTCTGTTGCAAGTCAGATAAACTTTGTCCCTATCTGTCTTTCTCGTTCATGACATCTCTTTAGAACCAATTAATATTAGAGATTTTCCTGTCAGCGTCTGAGTTTATGTAAGCCCCTAATGAATAGCGCAGAGCTGTGTCACATCCATTACCCGAGTGATTCTGCAGCGGGCCCGCTGCCGTGATCAGGGCACCCACGTGTCTCACCCGTCCCTCGTGTTTCTCCCTGTGCTGAGTGAGCTGCTGGCTCCCTGCTGTTAGAGTCACGTTGGATGAGGGCTTTTCCTGTGGCCCGGCTCCCCGAGGTTCACCTGCCACCACAGGCACCAGACGCCTCGGTAATGAAAGTGCCAGTCAGGGGCTGTCTGACGCAGCAGTGCGGTGGAATGAGATGACGTGCGAGATGTTGAGTGTTCATCTCCCGTGATCTCTCTCTCTCTCTCTCTGTCACTGTCTCTCCCTCACCGCCCCCTGCCCTGTAGCTGCTGTATGAGGACAGTGAGATGGTGACCCTCACTGTCCCCTATCTGCCAGGGTTCCTGGCCTTCAGGGAGTGTCCTCCACTGCTGCGGGTTCTGAAGAGGCTGGAGAGAGAACAGCCCAGCCTCATGCCACAGGTTAGACACACACACACACACACACACACACACACACACACACACACACACACACACACACACACACACACACACAAATACCTGCACATATATACTCATCAAGGTACAATTCAGACTAGCCCACCACCACACAGCTGGGCCTCAGACATACACACCTTATACACACTGAGAAACTAACACACACAGTAGAATACAGCAAACCAAGAGCACACCTACAAAGACAAAATACAAGCAAACAACACAACACAAGATACAGCAGTATCCAAACACACAAACGGAATGAATGTACAGCGCATGTTACAAGCAAACCCATGGAGAGTTAATTAGAGAACGCTTACATCACCAAGAAAACAACAGTTACGACCTCACCAAACCTAGGGATGGTTTCTGATGAAGGGAAAGATCTGAACACCTGCCTTACATCATGGTTTTATACAGAAGAAAGTCATGTACCTCTTCCCCCTACACACTTACTCACATGCTCACACACACACACTCATTGACTTGCCCTCTGGTCATTCGTTCCTGGTTTGTTTGGAAGAGATCTGACCTCTAGGTTTAAATAAAGCCTGCTGGACCCATTACTGGTTTGTATCGTTTAGTCTTCCACAGATGAGACTCACTTCTGACCCAGTACGTGTCTCCGACACCGGAAGGTCCAACTGCGCGATTGCTTTTACAGCTGTATCACCACCACTTTAAGTGATTCTCTCTCCCTCACATGTTCCCCCTCTTGTGTATCGATTCATTTACTGTAAACTATTCATCTCGGGCCTCCTCCTCACTTACACCTAGCCCACATACAACTCCTACTTTCTCTCTCTCTCTCTCCTCTCTCTCTCTCTTTTTTTTCTTTCTTTTCTGCTCCATCTCTCCTCCCCTTCATCACTCTGTGTCGCCTGTCACGTGTTTGCTGTCCTTCTGCCGCCATCCCTCTCTCTCTCCCTCTCTCACCTTCTCCTTGTTACTCCCTCTGTCTCTCTCTCTCTTCTTTTCTGTCCATCCCTCCCTCTGTCTCTCTCTCCCTCTCCGTATTGTACGCTGACTTGTTCTTCTCCCATCGCCCAGATGTCTGAGTCTCTCCTGTCTCTGGACTGTCCTTGGCCCTGTCCCCTCTGGACTGTCCTTGGCCCTGTCCTCTCTGGACTGTCCTTGGCCCTGTCCCCTCTGGACTGTTCTTGGCCCTGTCCTCTCTGGACTGTCCTTGGCCCTGTCCTCTGTGGACTGTCCTTGGCCCTGTCCCCTCTGGACTGTCCTTGGCCCTGTCCCCTCTGGACTGTCCTTGGCCCTGTCCCCTCTGGACTGTCCTTGGCCCTGTCCCCTCTGGACTGTTCCTGGCCCTGTCCCCTCTGGACTGTCCTTGGCCCTGTCCCCTCTGGACTGTCCTTGGCCCTGTCCCCTCTGGACTGTCCTTGGCCCTGTCCCCTCTGGACTGTCCTTGGCCCTGTCCCCTCTGGACTGTCCTTGGCCCTGTCCCCTCTGGACTGTTCCTGGCCCTGTCCCCTCTGGACTGTTCCTGGCCCTGTCCCCTCTGTTTGTCCCCTGACATGACAAATGGACTGTCCTTGGCCCTGTCCCCTCTGGACTGTTCCTGGCCCTGTCCCCTCTGGACTGTTCCTGGCCCTGTCCCCTCTGGACTGTCCTTGGCCCTGTCCCCTCTGGACTGTCCTTGGCCCTGTCCCCTCTGGACTGTTCTTGGCCCTGTCCCCTCTGGACTGTTCCTGGCCCTGTCCCCTCTGGACTGTTCCTGGCCCTGTCCCCTCTGGACTGTCCTTGGCCCTGTCCCCTCTGGACTGTTCCTGGCCCTGTCCCCTCTGGACTGTTCTTGGCCCTGTCCCCTCTGGACTGTTCCTGGCCCTGTCCCCTCTGGACTGTTCCTGGCCCTGTCCCCTCTGGACTGTCCTTGGCCCTGTCCCCTCTGTTTGTCCCCTGACATGACAAATGTTTTCTGAAGTTTACTTTCTGAGTGTTTTCTTTCCTTTGTTTTTGATGTTTTGTGTGAGACCTTTAAAAAGAAAGATCTGATTTTGTCCCCCCTATGATAGGTGCTCTTTGTGGATGGGAACGGTCTCTTTCATTACCGAGGTGAGCACATGGGATTGCAGCGGTGAAGGAGTGTTGAAGTGTTACTAAATGACACTAGTGACAAGTACAGTAATTACTGAATATTTGCTGGGCCTGTCTGTTGTGTCAGGGCACCCATCCAAAACATTTGTATTTGCTTGGATTTAGTAAGACCTCAGTTAACACTGTGTCGTGTCGGACTCTTCAGAGTTTGGCTTGGCGTGTCACCTTGGAGTGCTTTCAGACCTGCCCTGTGTGGGCGTGGCTAAGAACCTCCTCCAAGTGCACGGAGTGATGAAGAGTGAGGATCACCTCTCGCAGGTAGGACGTGCATGTGTATTGTTAATGGGTGTTTGCATCGTGTTTTGAATACTGATTGGTTCATCTCAGTGCATCACGATTCATCAGCCGTAGATCTGTAAGCACTAGATCATCAACCCTAAGCCAGTGATATGTTGGTCTGTTCTAGCTCTTAGCAGGTTTAGCTGGCTCAGGTGTCAGTTTCTGTTGTGAGCTGAAGTAAATGATGATACTCTTAAGACTCCAAACAATTATCAGGCAGAAGATAAACGTCAATAATCCCCCAACAATAGCACTCATGCTGCAACGCACAGTCACTGCTCACAGTAAACGTGCAGTAATGCCACTAACAGCACGAGTGTCATTAAACATGCAGCTTTATGAAGTTGTCCACGTGCAATAAAGCTGCTTACAGCACACGTGGAATAAATCTCCTAACTGCAAACATGTAAAAAAGCTGCTGACCGCACAAGTTGCTAACAGAATCCATCCAATAAATGTGTTAATAGCTCAAGTCCAGTAATGCTGCCAATGGTAAACGTGAATTAAAGCAGCACACGTGCAGTCAAGCTGCCAGTGGAGTACATGCAAAAAAACTAAACCCAGCACACATGCAGTAAAGCTGCATAAAGCTGCATAAAGGCACATGCACAATAAAACAGAACCCTTGCAATGAATAAATAAATCAGTTCATTATAACAGCATTGCTATCTATACAAGCCTAGATATGTTGCTAACTACACATGCCATATAAATCTGCTACCTGCAGAAGTTCAATAAAGCTGTTTACTGCACAGACAAAAAAATTGCACACTGCTAACGGCACATTTGCAGCAATAACTTTTACAGCAGCTGTGTAAAAATACTGCCAAATCCACAACAGCACACGTGCAGTCAAGCTGCTACCAGCACCTGTGCCATAACATAGCCAACAGCACACGTGCAGTCAAGCTGCTACCAGCACCTGTGCCATAACATAGCCAACAGCACACGTGCAGTCAAGCTGCTACCAGCACCTGTGCCATAACATAGCCAACAGCACACGTGCAGTCAAGCTGCTACCAGCACCTGTGCCATAACATAGCCAACAGCACACGTGCAGTCAAGCTGCTACCAGCACCTGTGCCATAACATAGCCAACAGCACACGTGCAGTCAAGCTGCGGAACACACGTGCACGTGTGCCATCGTAGACGCAATATAAAGCTGTTAATTGATTGGTTTTGGAGTCCACAGTTGCTTCACTGACAACAGCTAATAGCCAGAAAGCTGATCTGGCCTCAGCGTATCCGAGCAGCTCTGTGTTCCTTTGTTGTTGCTGTTGTTCTAATTTCTTGTTTTTGAGCGGGGGGCTGCAGTTGAATCAGTCATGGTCCTTTTCACTGTTCGCACCAGACATTTGTCATCATGGCCCGCCCACGCAGCAAACCAGATAAAGTATGATTGCAAACAGAAAAATCTTTGCTGGTGGGAGGAAAAGGTTTGGTTTGGGGGGGGGGGGGGGGGGGGGGGGGGGGGGGGGGGGGGGGTCGCTGTTTGGGAGGAAGCTACTGGGGGAACAAGAAACACGGCTGAAAGGAAACGATTCGGTGTGTCTAGAAGAAAATTTGTAGTTGGGGTGGAAAAGATTCATTTGAGTGGGTGGAGAAGATTTGCTGGAGCAGAAAGAATGGATTCACTGAGCCACAGAAGAACCACGGAAATGTTGGCACACGCGTAATTCTTTAGGATATAAAAGGAGCAAACGGATCCTAACACGAGCCATCGCAGGCACCGCCAGAGCACGTGGTCCACGCCCGGTCCACCACGCCACACCAAACACCAAACTATTCCTGGATCAGCGCCGGCTCAGTGGTGAAAGCCGGTAGACTCTTCTGTGCTGCTATTAACATGCAAATGAAAATGTGGACCCACAGAGAGATGAGCCACCCCTTCATTGCTTTGCGTCAGGTTGGAGAGAAGAAACGGATGAGAATGAGTTTAAAAGATCTAGAGAAAGAACAAAAGTTATATACAGTCTTTTGATTAGCTGCACAAAGACATGATGGTGGAGCCAACATAGAGGACACTAAAACAATGGCAGACTAGCCTGCAATCTGGATGAAAGGGACGTTTCTGTAGAAGTTTATCAATAGTTTCTTTTCTTTAGATTCCAGAGTGTTCTGGCTTTTTCACACTCATATTTGGTCTCAAGGCGGGACCTTGTACAGCTCTGTCTGACTTTGATCTTTTAGGCACAGCACAACACATTCTTTGATGCGTCGAGGTAATTTGATGAGAAGCGTATGAAAGATGCGATTGTGTAACGGAGAACCAGATTGGCCCTGTTTCTAAACCCAGGTGGGAGATGTCTTTCTCACACGCCTGCTATTTTAAGACCCGTCACTTTTCCCCACGTTACATCATTTCAACACCCGGCTCCTCTAGCAGCTTCTGTGTTTTCTGGAGATGCCTGGTGGGTTTCGAAGTGTGTAATGGGTGTTTCCCGTGTGTGTGTGTGTCTGAGGGGGTGTGTGTGTGTGTGTGTGTGCGTGTGTGTGTGCGTGTGTGTGTGCGTTTGTGTGTGCGCACATATGTACATTTTAGTTAAGAGAAGCAAAAAGTTTGAAGAGCTTTGAGGTGCGTGTTTTTTCCAGAGGTGTTGGGCTTCACAGCTGAGGGGAGGTGACGCTGTCTTTGTGAATCTGTGTGCTTATGTCACCTTCACATCAGTATTCATGATAATAATAAATTGATATCAACGGAGTGTGAGAGGGTGGCAGAGATGAAGAGAACCCAACGGAGTGAAGCCCTCTAGAAGTCTCACTGTGTTCCACAATGGAAGAGACACATCTCGTGACTTACAGCAGGATTATGAAAGAGAGCGTGGAGGACTTTGTGTGTGTGCACGTGTGAGTGTGTGAGTGTGCGCCTGAGTGTGTGTGTGTGTGTGTGTGTGTGTGTGAACCTGACCCTCACTGCTACCCGCTTGTCCTATAATGTTTCTACCTGCCCTTGTCTGTTTCTGCTTAACCTTAACGGGACCCGTTTTTCCTCCCTGCCCCTCCTAATTTAAACTCTGAAAGGGATCCCAGAATGAGAATTCATCTCTCCTCTCTCTCTCTCTCTCTCTCTCTCTCTCTCTCTCTCTCTCTCTCTCTCTCTCTCTCTCTCTCTCTCTCTCTCTCTCTCTCTCTCTCTCTCTCCCTCTCTCCCTCCCTCCCTCCCTCCCTCCCTCTCCCACCCACACTAGATCAGTGCCCTGAAGAAAGCTGGAGACAGTTTCCCATTGGCTGCTGCTTCTGGGAGAATACTCGGGCAGGTGGGTTACTCTGGAGCCCACCCACATTCCCTCTAGACTCCACCCACATTCCCTCTAGATTCCCTCTAAAACTCTCTTTGGACTCCTCCCACACCGCTTCAGAAGCTTCACCAGTGCAGCCTGTATTCCCTCTAGACTCCTCCCACTTTCTGTCTAGACCACATTGGCTGCACTGTAATATTACTTAGATGTTCCTAAGTGAGCGGTATACTGATATATAATGCTATAAGCTGTATTGTTATATAGCACGTGTGTGTGTGTGTGTGTGTGTGTGTGTGGGTGTGGAATGGTTTTCCAGGCCCTGAAGAGTTCAGACTGCAGCACGAAACCAGTGTATGTGTCGGTCGGACATCGCATCAGTCTGGACACGGCTGTCCGGCTCACACACTCCTGCTGTCGTTACCGTGTGCCTGAACCCATTCGACAGGTACACACACACACACACACACCTGAGCCTACTAGCGCGCGCGCACACACACACACACACACACACACACACACACACCGAATCTATACCGAATACCTAAACCTACGAGAAGAGCACACACATATTGGCACACGTGAGCTCATATGAGTGATACATACACACCACTAAACTACACCTGTTTCTTTCCTCATATTAAATGACCCCAGTGCCCAACACTTTTTGAGAAGTGAGTGCAGCAAACAACATGCTGTCCAGGTTTGAAGTGTGCACTGCAGAAGAGCCTTTCTGCCTCTAGGGGGTGCTGTTCAGCTAAAGTAATACCTGTGTAATTCAGCTCTGACATTTCTAGATTTCATTATGCGTAGCTTCTTTCCCTTAAACTGCACCTGATTCTGCAGTGCAGTCTTGATGCTTCTGTGCCTCGCACGCACACAACACACACACACACACACACACACACACACACACACACACACACAGGTTGTTTAGCACTGGTGTGCGACCCATCTGTGCTAATTCAGAGGGGAGTTAACGTTGTAGTGGTGCACCTACTGCACGGTAGCAGTATGACTGAACTTCTGTCACTACCTAAAGTCTCTCTATCTCTCTCTCTCACTTCCCATGTTCCTTTATTTCACTCTTCCTCTGTCTGTCGCTCCTCATCCTCTCTCTCTCTCTCTACCTCTCTCTCTACCTGCTTTCCTATATCCCTCTCTTTCCGCTCACCCTCAACATGTCATATTCTCTGCAAACACGACGCATGTACATAGTGTCTTTGTGTCACTCTCTCTCTCTCTGCATGTGCCCAAACACACACACACACACACACACACACACACACACACACACACACACACACACACACACACGGTCCCTGTCCACCGCCACCACTGTTCACAGGCCAGAAGCTCTCGGTACACTTTCATCATGGCCTTGATATGAAGGTTCTCTTTAAGTAGGACATGGAGAGGGGGCGGAGCCACTAACGGGGGGGGAGGGGTGAGACGGGTGGAGGTAGAATGAGAGAGCATGATAGATTGTTTGAGGTGATATTTCATGTCAGGGAAGGAATATTTTTAGGAGGGAAGCCGAGAAGGAGAGAGACGGATAAAGTGTGGGAATCACGGCGGAGGTGGGAAGAGCGAGCGAGTGTGTGTGTGTGTGTGTGTGTGTGTGTGTGTGTGTGTGTGTGTGTGTGTGTGTGTGTGTGTGTGTGCGAGAGAGAGAGAGAGCGCATGAGAGGCAGAATCACACAGGAGGGAAGACGGAGGTGGAGGGCAGGGGGAGCCCACATGGTCTTGAAGATGGAGAGGAGGGGTGGAGATGCCTGATGGAACATCTCCCAGCTGCCTCCGCCTCCACCAGCAGAATCGCGTGGGAGGTTCAGATGAAAGCTGCGTTTGTGTGAAACCCCCAGCGTGGAGAGGACGTGGGATTCTGAGCCTCTCAGTCGTCTGGTGGTTTCCAGCAGGCCTGATGGAAGCCCTGGAAAAAACGGCTCCCCCCACCTCCTCCTCACCTTCCTCCTCCTCACCTTCCTCCTCCTCACCTTCCTCCACATCATCCTCACCTTCCTCCACATCATCCTCACCTCCCCCCACCTCCTCCTCCTCACCTTCCTCCACATCATCCTCACCTCCCCCCACCTCCTCCTCCTCACCTTCCTCCACATCATCCTCACCTCCCCCCACCTCCTCCTCACCTTCCTCCTCCTCACCTTCCTCCACATCATCCTCACCTCCACCCTAGCTCCTCCTCCTCACCTTCCTCCACATCATCCTCACCTCCCCCCACCTCCTCCTAACCTTCCTCCTCCTCACCTTCCTCCTCCTCACCTTCCTCCACCTCCTCATCACCTCGCCCCACCTCTTCATCTCCCCTTCACCTTACCGTCACCTTCTCTTCACCTCCCCCCATCTCGCCCTCACCTTCCTGTCACCTCCCTCCTCCCCCACACCTTCCCTTCATCTCCCTCTCACCTCCTCCTCACCTCCCCCTGCACTTGCCCCTTATCCCACCTCCTCCTTCATCCCTTCATCACCCGCCCCACGTTCTCTCTCCTTTCAGCACCTAACGCAGGTAATGTCCACACACTAGATCCCGTCAGCGTGATGAATCCAGCCACATCGCTGCTGCCGTCGGCGTGTATCCGGCTGGCTGAGACTGGGGTCGCAAACTGAGATATGGCCGCTAGCCGTTTTAATACCGACTGGAACGACTGCGTCCATGACCTGAGGGGGACGTAAAGCCTGTAGGATCAAAACGATGCGTTCTCACTCCGTGATGAAACTTCTGTTTGGAATACAACTGCAGTGATGTCATAGTGAAAGTTCCATGGAAACCAGCCACAGGTGCTTTGTTGTCGTTGCTGGGTTTGTGCGTATGTTTCCCTCCTCGTTGTTGTGCCCCTGAGGTGAGAAGAACAGCTTGAGTGTTGCCGACCCATCCAGCGCCGATCCAGAGGGCCCACCAGCGCTCGCCAAGCCAATAAACTAGCGCACACGCCCCCAATGCAAGGAGCCGGCATTGGAGCAGAGCATCGTGGTCGAAGTGACCAGAAGCGCAGTAATTAAGCCACACCCGCTTTCCACATTCATCACAAGAAAACCGTGGCAGGCTCCTCATTAGAAACAGGTTGTGCAAGGAAGGACCAATTGGCCTGGCAGTATGCACGTGCACATGCACGCCTTCACGTGCACGCCCACACGATAGACTAAGTAAGATTAATTTGGGCACTCGATCGCCTTTGTGTATCTGCGAGGGGGTGTTAGTGTTGGAGTGGGACAGCTTCTCTGCTGACGCCGGTGTGTGGGGTGGTGGGGAGGGGGGGGTTCTGCTGCAATGTATACAGGAACCGTGCAGAACTCGCCCTGGTGCCTTTTGTCAAACTCACCAAAGCCAAAAGTAGTCGCAACCTGCTGCAGCTTAAGTGAGTCAGAGGGAGCAGCCACACCTGTTGTGCACACGAAGAAACGGTGACCGAGGACGAGGCAGAAGGATGAAACGAAAGATGGAGAGAAACAAAGAGGCAGGCCACGAGAAGAGAAGAAAACTCTGAGACAGATGGGGGGCAGTGGGAGGGAGAGAGAGACGGAGAGAGAGAAAGGTCTCCTCAGTTAAACAAACACAAACCACAGTGTTTCTGTAGCTCTCTGTGGGATTGTGGGTATAGCGAGAAAACACTGGCATTCATTTCTGTTTCCCCTATATACACATACACACACACACACACACACATTAGTGCCTTGAAATGATTTTTTTCAGCATCCTGATTTGTTTACTTTCTCACATTCACATCGTCTAACTATTATCCTAAAAGCTTTTCGCAGACTCTTTCAGAACCAACAGTAAATGGAATCTTTATTGCATTTTGAATATTAATATTCTCATTCCGGAATGATTCTGCATTCTGCAGGGTTCCACACCGTCTCGTTACCATGTGAGTGTTACTCTTTAATGTGCCGGGGTTGCAGAAAAAAGTAGTGATTACTGTGCCTGCGAAGCCCTGTGGTATGTTTATGGATGTCTCAGACATTGGTTTTGTGCAATGTATTCTGGTAGGACCTTCAGGCTTGGGCGTCCTTACGCACTTCAGCTCCCCCCCCCCCCCCCCCCCCCCCCTCCATCAGCTTCAAGAAACTGACATAATGCCGTTCCTTCCTTCTGTCTTCTGCCCTGAGTTAATTGGAGGGGTTTCAGAACTGCCGAAGACATAAAAGCTCTCCGGTGTCGGCGAGATGTTGCCGGTGTGTTTATTGGTCATCTACATTCACCCCCACAAAGATTGACGGGCGGCTGCGAATGTCGTTTGTTTGTGTGGCAGTAGCCCCGAGTGGAAATTGGATCGGTGTCTCTGTAACTTGCAACTGAATGCAGACGCTGACCTTGGATCAGGGTTCTCATGCCAGAAAGTGTTTATTTGACTAAAGGTCAGTTCAAAAACTGCTGCATTTTGGATCAGTTGTGCATGCAGAGCACATGTTGCAGTCCAGGAGGAGGAAGCGGTTTATATTAAAGAAGCATAACCTGGTTCCTCCTGCTAGAACTTCAGTGATATGTTTACATTAGGCTACATCGATGGGCTAAATCGAAGCTGATTGGTCGATTGTTAGAGTTCTCAGTCCCATCAGCAGCTGTAACTTGTGAATAGTTTGTATCTACTGTCTGAATGTCCTCCAGCTCCATGACCACAGCAGTCTGTATCCTAGTGTTTCATTGGCTCCAACACGCAGGTGTTGCAGATGAGGGGGGAAGCATCGTTAAAGTGGCCGTCCAGTGAGAGAGCCCTGCGGAACAATACAGCAAAGTGGTGGAGTAATTAATGAGGCTTAACGAGTTTGTAGAAGGTGAGGGGTTGAACCCCATCCAACCCCCGACCAAACGCCCGTGGAGAGCGTTTGAATCACAGGGTTGAATTACAGGGTTACTGGGGGTCCTTGTTTTCAGAACCATGAGCCAGGAACCAGGCTTTGGTCTGCTGGGAGGGACCGGAGACGGAAGGCAAAGACACGCCTCTCCTCCCTCTGTGTGTTTGACATCTTGTGTTTTGTGCACACCGTCATGTCAAATTGTGAATCATATTTACAGTTACACCACAAAAAAACATGTAAAGAAAGGCACGTGACAGCAAGTGGATTTACAAATGCATGTGCACACACACTCGTGCGCACACACACACCCCAGACTGTTCGTGCTTAAACTCTCCATATGTACATGGCAAACTGTATATGCCCACTCTCCTATACCAGCATGTCTGTTTATATACATGCAACACTCACACAGTAGCTTCGATTCTCTCTAATGAGATCATTAATGCTTATGCTTCAACCCAACAGTGAGGATTAGAGTCTTTCCCGCTTTCTGTTTCTCACTCTCTTCCAACCTACTCTCTCTTTCTTTATTTTCTCTTCCTCTCCCACTCTTTATCCATCTTTCTCTCACTTTCTCTGTTCTGGCTTCCTTTTTAACCCACCTGTTTCCTCTCCTCACCTCCTCCTCTTCCTCCTCAGAACTCGTGGCCGGTCCGTCTCGGCTGAGTAAAGCGGGACTGGCCGGCGTGACAGCGGACTGCGCTGGCCTCTCGTGCACTCGCACACACACGCTCTCGTGCACTCGCACACTCACGCTCTCCTGCACTCGCGCACACACACGCTCTCCTGCACTCACGCACACTCACGCTCTTGTGCACTCGCCCTCTCGTGCACTCGCACACTCACGCTGTCGTGCATTCACACACTCACCCTCTCGTGCATTCACACACTCACCCTCTCGTGCACTCGCCCTCTCATACACTCGCCCTCTCGTGCAAGACCCTCTCATGCACTCTCCCTCTCATGCACTTACACACTCACCCTCTCGTGCACTCTCCCTCTCGTGCACTTACACACTCACCCTCTCGTGCACTCTCCCTCTCGTGCACGCACCCTCTCGTGCACTCTCCCTCTCGTGCACGCACCCTCTCGTGCACTCTCCCTCTCATGCACTTACACACTCACCCTCTCGTGCACTCTCCCTCTCGTGCACTTACACACTCACCCTCTCGTGCACTTACACACTCACCCTCTCGTGCACTCTCCCTCTCATGCACTTACACACTCACCCTCTCGTGCACTCTCCCTCTCGTGCACTTACACACTCACCCTCTCGTGCACTTACACACTCACCCTCTCGTGCACTCTCCCTCTCGTGGCGACGTACTCTCGCCCTTCACGCTGGCACGGGTTTCAGAACTCGACTTTGAACTTTCTCCGTGCTTCCCTGATGTGTGTGTTCTGGCTGGCTGTCCTGCGTGCGTTGGAGGGGCGGAGTGGGTCCGGGTTCTGAAAGGGGAGCGAGTGGCAGGTGGCGTCTGATTCTCCAAGCATGCTGGGGTTATTAGTCATAGTTTGGCTGCATGAGGGCTTCCTGTGGGCAGCAGACGAACGCTCCTGTCAGAGAGAGGCAGAAACACACACACACACCATAACACTCGGCTACAGCCTTTTGTTCACTTTCTCTCTCTCTCTCTCACACACACACACACACACACACACACACACACACACACACACACACACACACACTTAAGCTGTGACAAGTTATGTAATTCATGCAAACTTCATGCAAACACCTCACACACACGAGCAGTATTGAGTAAGTGAATGCTGAGTCACAAATCTCTCACACACAGACGTGCGCGTGCACACACACACCAACGCACATCTTTATCCGCAAGTTGAGTCACAAACACCTTGTAGGACAGAAGATAGAAGAAACCCTAGTTAACTGCTTTGGGAGGATTGGTGAGGCACTTCTCCAGACCTGCTCACATGTTGATGTTTGGATCTGTGGAGAGTGTTATGTAACACCAAGAAGCTTCAGCTGGGCCTGAAATGTCCAGGCACTCGAGCAATATGACAACTTCACTCACGATTATTTTGTTGCCTTTTCATTCTTGGATTCACAATTATACACACTCGGCTCTTTAACCCCGGCCTTCCTCTTCAGTCTTAACAGCTGGGGTTCCTGGAACATCATGAGTTCACAACCAGTATAAACAACTGGGCCAGGGTTCTAGAATTTGAGAGCATTCTAGAACTGTCCGTGTTCCATTCTGAAAGATCCCCACCAGCATGCTGTGCTTGTGCCAAATAATGGCACTTTTAGATTACAACGGATTATTAAATGATTTGGGGGTGCTGGGGCATCTGCAGTAGACCAGCTCGACTAGGAAGAAGGCACGAGTAAATAAAAATGGAAGATTTTTTTTAAATCTAAAATTGAAGGTTTGTTAACTCATAAAGTGTGTGGTTATTTGCGGATGAGGTATGGCAAAAAACAGACCCACCTGTGCAGTGCTGGGCATTGCTACAGTTGACCAGATAGGCCTACCATGAATCACAGTGCAAGTAGTCTCCTATGACTATGAATCCTTGCATATATGAAACTGTAATAAGTAGTTGGCTCATGAAATATTAAGTTCAAGGATGAAACTGATTCAGATTCTTTTTTGTAGGCAGATATTCGCTCCAGAGAGTACCTGAGGAGACAATTCCCCTCCTCCGGCTCTCCGTAGACACACACAGGTGGGTCTCTGTGTACACACACACACACAGAGGGACGACTATCTGCATAGACACACACACACACAGAGGGACGACTATCTGCATAGACACACACACACACACAGAGGGACGACTATCTGCATAGACACACACACACACACAGAGGGACGACTATCTGCATAGACACACAAACACACAGAGGGACAACTATCTGCATAGACACACACACACACACACACACACAGAGGGACGACTATCTGCATAGACACACACACACACACAGAGGGACGACTATCTGCATAGACACACACACACACACAAGTGGTCCAGACCTCAGAAGCCATCCCCAGTTAAGTGAAGACTTCAACTCCAGCTACATCTCTCACATGCACATGTCTCTTTTGATCTGATCTCTTTTGATGTTTGTCTGGGGAGATGAAACAAGAATGAGATGTATGAAGATATGATCCATTTTTAAATTCTGTTTGATAATTGTTATTATTTCTGTTCTTGTTTTTTTTGTTATGACTGTTGCTCTGTGTCGCTCCAGACCGATGAATGATGCGTAAGTGAGACGTTTGGTGCTGCTTCATCCATACACTAATGTAACTTTGAGGTGCCTGAATCCTTAAACAAAGTTCTCTTTAGTGCTGTGTGCTCCTTACGCACGTGATGATTGCTTGGAGACATGAATGGTGCTGGCAGTGTGGCTCCGGTCATCTGCAGAGATGACGGGTTCTCCACCAGGAGGAGAAACAGGAGAAGAGCCATGAAAGAGAGAGAGGGAGGGAGAGAGGCAGAGAGAGAGGGAGAGAGGCAGAGATAGAGAGAGGCAACCAGTAGAGATTATTGGATAAAGCATTTGCTTATTTGCTGATGCCAATATACTACTGAACTGTGCAGTACTGGGCCTCTCTGAGACTCCAGAACCAAGACTGGGCATTAATAGTGGTGACCAGAGAGACCTCCATCAACCATAGAGCTGGAAGTGATTTAAATAGAGGATCATTGCATATGAGATACAGTCAGAGAAGGAGATGAAGTAATAGAGGTAGTGAAAGAGAATTCAGCTAGAGGAAACGAGAGGAGACAGCAGTTTGCTTTGATCTGTAACCCCCCACCCCACCCCCCGCATGAGCGTACGTACACACACACACACACACTCTCTCTCTCTTTTTCTCTCTCTTCCTTTCCTGCTCCCTGTCTGCTCATCAAAGAGTCTATCTCCACGTTAGATACACACAGTGGAAACACAGCCTGTGACTACACCGGTTTCCGGGGCGGTCCCGGTTTTGGGCCCTGTGATCTTGGATCCTTTCAGAACCATGAGCAGTGGTGCAGTCCCATAGGGCCATGGGGGGAGGGGCATGTCTCACCTTTATCCTATCACGTTTATTCAAAAGATTACAGCTTTCCCTCGTTAGCGCTCTCACCCTCTCTTTCTCTCTTTCGCCTTGTTTATTCTCACTCTCCATTCCTCCCTCTTCCCTCTCCTCCTCACGCCCTTTTATCCTCCTCTAACCTGCCTCCCTCACATTCCGTTTGAGCTTCTGTTAACACCTTGCGAAGTTTCCTCCGTCTTATTTCGCCTTTTATGAAGGAAAAAGACAAACGTGGCAGCTGTGAAAAGACTAATAAAAGACAGAAATACAGAGACAGATTGCGAGGGACTTTAAATGGCTCTTTATTGTCACCTTCGCGCTAACTGGAATTCGTCCCCAAAACACGCTGTTCTCACAAGAATAAATAATTCACAGCGCGCGGCAGTCGCACATTCGTCTTCCTGCTTTGTTTTTAACGTGCTCCACGTGCTGCCGCTCCCGAGATCGCACGCTGTAGCTCGGCGAGAGAGCTGGATGGAGTGATGAAGGGAGGGAGAGAGAGAGAGGGAGATGAGGAGGGGCCAGGCAACAAGAAGGAGGAGTCTGTGTAATTACACGCACGTCCTTGGCCACTCCTGTTGAAACGTGGGGGGAGTGGTTTCGGGGCATGTGTGGAGATATGGGGGTGTGTCATCGGGTGTTCAGGGCGGGGTCGTTAGAATATCTTTATTGAATTTCTTTATCAGTATACCTGCTATACCTGTATAGTCCTGCTGTGTGACCATTGAAATGGTCCATTTAACCATTTCATAGATGAGGCGAGTTTATTTCTACAATTATTTGGAATACTCTGGAACTTTCTTCTAGAATTTTCTTTGAACTTTTAGAATTCAACTATTGATTGAGAATGCCAAATGGCATTCATACACCATAAATAGAACCCTGGTCAGACCTGGAAAAAGTTGTGTTGTTGCCGTAAAGATGTGGATGTTGTAATCTGATTGTAAAGCAGTAAGGTGGTCAGCTTCCTCCCCAAGGTTTTCTGGGAAGACTGGTCTGAGATCAGCTCCAGGGGCTACAGGTCTCCTGGGTAGGGATCCATCTCTTCTTTCCTGACAGAGAGCCTAGGACAGACTGCAGTCTGGAGCTGGAGGCTGTCTGTGCTCTCATAAATAATCCATGATACACATCCATAGTTGGGCATGTGTGTGCAGGTGTGTTAGAGATTAAATTCTATTGTAGACTACTCCAAAATTATAGCTCTGCCTTTGCAATCAGATTGAGGACTTGTGAATATTGAGAGTAGAAAGAGTAGAAATCCAGCGTCAAATTTGGGACTGAAAAAAACATGTGTGTTCAGCACTACTCTTTATTTATCAAAACACACACACACACACACACCGAAAGCAGTAGCGAGTGCCAGAGGCTACAAGAACAGCTACTGTGTGGATGTACACAGTCCCTCAGCCTCTCTCCGAGTTCCTCTGAAACAGCGTGGAGCCCAGAGAGATGGTGAGGATTACAGGTCCAGACCTTTGATCCCAGAGAGACTCCAGATTCTCCTCTGCTGCCCATTTGGCAAGGGAAGCTCCTGTCTGTTCTTAGCCTGTGGCTTCCAGACTTCACAAACTGTCTGCCTGTGGCAGGTGTCTTTGATACGGGGCTTTGTCCAGTCGATGTGCATAATCATCCTCCATGTTCTGACCCACCAAGGCAACGCTCCACACTGCAGCGAGGTTTCCTCGTTGCACCCCCATAAAGAGGAGATAATAATGGTTTTGCTGGGTTAATTGGTGTGATTTCCACCCTTCGGCCAGGGAAGGGAAACCCCTCCGAAACCACAGAACCAGGAGGGAATAGTGAGGAGCAGATCAAGGCTGCAGGGGGAAGCATACGATTTCTGTGCCTTTGATCCCAAGTTGTTTGATCTTAGGAGCATATCAGGGATCGCCTAGCCATGCCTGGTTTCTAACAGGCCCAGGGAAGTGGGGTTCAGGGCTTGAGTATTGGTATCGACCTGCACCAATTACAGTTTTCACAGCAAAGAGAAAGAGATTTTTTACTTATAACCACCCATTTCACACTGTTGGTTCAAAAGCAAACTATCGAAATTCTGATTTTTAGTCTTGACTGCAAAAAGATTAGCAATGAGTAAAACACCGTTTGTAATGATGCAAAAAGCCCTCTCTATACAGAAACACAAGCTCTCAAAGTGGCTCGGGTTCTGCATCGCTCTGTAAAACACGAAATCCACCATAATCCTGGCTTTCACCAAACCTTTGACATTTTTTCTCTTCCTAATAAAATAGATAGCTGTTTATGCCTTACCTAAAATACAGTTGATCAACAGGCATTTTTTATTGTTCTTTGGATAAAGATTCATTGCCAGGAACAAAAACCTTATAAAAGACAGCACAAAATGATCTCAGAACCAAAAAACCAACTTTGAGTCTGAACTGAAGTAAAACAATAGTTTCAAAAGTTTCCTTTGAAAACAAAAAGACTCTCACCACAGGAATAAAGTGGACACAAAAGCCTGTGAGATCTGCAGTGCAGAGCCCCTGCTGGCTCGGTCATTGATGTATTGCAGATCCTTTGCCAGTGAGTGACCAGAACGCTCACAGTTTGGTCAGCCACCGTAACACAACCCTTGAACCAACTATGTCCTGCGCATTAACACACTTCTTATGGACGCCTTTCAGGCCGCCAAGGGCCAGGAAGGCAAGAGACTAGGCCTGTCACGATAACAAAATTTTCAGAACGATATATTGTCCCAGAAATTATTGCGATAAATGATAATATTGTCATTTTAAAGTGCCATTATAGAATTTTTTCTTGCTTCTGGGCTCCCCAAATGAGCTTTAAGACAATGTGCCACAATAATAATATAGTAGCATAATACAATTACACCAGTTTGCAGTAATGTAATGTATTGTAAAGCTCATGTATGGGATCATATTTGAGCTTGACCACATATCTGTAGTGGCAGAGTAAAATGAGATGTCTTTAATCTCCTTCAGATCGCCATCTTTCACTTCATTATATAAGGTTGGAATGGCAGTTTGGGAGATATACGTTTTCTTTGGCAGTTCATACTGCTTGTCAAATCTTTGCAGCATGTTTATAAATGTTTTCTTTTCGACCTTATTTAACGGCAGCATCTCTGGCTATATAGTGAGTTAAGGCTGGTTTATACTTCATCCTTGGGTCCGCGTGGGGAAAATGACGTAGTGGCTCCGCCCATGCGAATTTTGTAACCTCGCGCGCGCCGCGACTGAGGGCAATGAACAAAGTTATGTTTGCAGGGTTTATACATCTTTACAAGGTGGAATTAAAACACTTCAGTATTTCCCAGCACGTTAAACTCAATTAAGTTAAATATTTATACATATACTGAAAATTATTCGCTTTTAATCACGTTATTTAATGGTTGTTTATTTTCAAAACGCCCAATCTTAACGTCTTCACGTTCTCTCATGTTTCGTCCTGGAATTAAAAGAGGCTCGTATTTGTTAACGTAATACAAGTGAACTGTTCAGTCAGACAGATTTGTTGTGAAACGAACAAATTCCACCACAAATTCCAGCACTTTTCAAACCTGAAACACAAAGCAACATTAAACTTCGTCAGGTAAATGTTCCTTCCCCTGTTTTTGAGGGGTGTTTCTTTATACTACCACATATCGTTTCGGACAACACCGCAAAGAATGTGACGCGGCAAGTATGAACGCTTCCGCCGTTCGCGGAGGTTCGCACGAGGTGGGAGGAGTCGCGCTACGGTGACTATAATAAACAACCATTAAATAATGTGATAAAAGCGAATTATTTCGAATCATTTTGAGTCCTATTAGCCTCGAATACATTCGCGAGCGAACACATGTGGAGGCACTGTTATTGACGCATACGCTCCGTGTACTGCACTGATTTCCTAACCAGTAAATGTCGCTCTCTGATCACAGATTCGTCTTCCCTTAAGGGGGGAGGGGGTGCGAAAGAGTAGCACTGCGTGCCTTTCTGAAATCTAACGTAGTCGCGGTTTATTCTCATGTAAACAAATTTGCGCGGAAACCCAATAGCCAATTATCGACATCAGCAAAAATTATCGCGCTTTAAAAAATTATCGTACGATAAGTCGATAATGTAATTATCGCGACAGGCCTACAAGAGACTGAATAAACAAGGGAACCTAATGTCTCCAACCCAGGCTGGTCACACGTCCAGCCCCCATCCCGCACGTCCATCCCCCATCCCGCACGTCCATCCCTGGCCACACGTCCATCCCCCATCTCGCACGTCCATCCCTGGTCACATGTCCATCCCAAAAGTCTCTTGGCCTCAGCGGTCATTGCCTGCTTCAACCCCTGGGCGTCCAGGCAGGACCTCATACTGCACCTGATGTCCAGGCAGGACCTCATACTGCACCTCTGTGCCAAAGCCTCAGAAGTCAGTAAAGCGAACCGACGGTACGATTGCTTTTCCCCAACGTGAAACTGTCAGGCCTTAAAAACACTTGCATAAAAGGAAGGAAGTCCAGCAAAAACAGCCCATCAGTCTGCATAAAAAGAGCTCCCCTCGAGCCCAAAATGAAAGCCGCCATATATCTCCCCCGAGAATTTACAGAGTCGTGTAAAAGCTTTTGTAAAATCCGCAGCCTAAAAGTTGCCGTCTAGATGTACGAGACCCCTTTACCCACCCTCCCTCGTAAAATACAGGCCACTCTGCTGAACACCATGACGTTGATTTACCTGTGCGACATGGTGAGAGAGAGAGAAAGAGAGAGAGAGAGAGAGAGAGATGAACAGAATGTCAGATAGAACTGTACACCTCAGGTACTGAAAGGCTGGAAGTTATTTTTAGTTAGTCAATTAGTGTAATCACTTTGTGACATTCTCTGTAGAGAGGGCCTTTACTAACACTAGGGCCAGTGCAGAGGCCCTTACGCACACTGGACATTTTTGGCGATCCTGCTTTATCCCAATAGGTCAGCGCCGAAGGCTTCCACCACTAACAATCACATGCCTCGGTCTCCAGTGCACTGATTGGTCAGTTTGGTTTCTTGTCTTCTTTGGCACCAGTTGCTAATTGAATCACCTCATATAGATTGCGTTCTGCCTTTGTTTGACAGATCCCTCAAACATGGATCCTTCTTCGTGTCCCATCGCTGCTCCAATGTCGGATGTGCCATGTCTTTGCCCACCCATGAACTCCACACAGGGATCTTGTCCATTCATCTGGGTTGTCAGAGCATCCTGCTATATTCTGTTACGCATGATCCACGCCAACCCAACTGTCTAAATGTTCAGAAGAACTGACAGGCTAACAGAACCAGGATGAATGGGGTCCTCAGCTGACAACACTAAGCACCACGTGGTTCACCTCCTATATTGTTTTTTACAGACATTCGTTTGATTTGGAAAATTGGGATCAGTCAATTTCTCCAAATATTAGTGGACCACTGGTTTTGGCTCTCTCCATCTCTCTCTCTCTCTCTCTCTCTCTCTCTCTCTCTCTCTCTCTCTCTCTCTCTCTCTCTCTCTCTCTCTCTCTCTCTCTCTCTCTCTCTGTATGTTCATCTGTTTCTCTCTTCTCTCTCTCTCTCTTACCATTCTTCTGCCTCTCCTTGTTTTCTCCATCTTCCCCTTCTCTCTCCTCTCCCTCTCTTCATCTGTGCTGTCTTTCTCTCTTCACTTTCATTGGCACCTTCTGTTCATCTGTTGCTCTCATCTCCCTCTGTCTCTCTTACCCCTTCTCTCCGTCTCTCCTCATTGTCTTCCTCCCTCTGTCTCTCTTACCCCTTCTCTCCGTCTCTCCTCATTGTCTTCCTCCCTCTGTCTCTGCTCTTGCGCTCTCTCCCTCTCTCTCCCTCTTTCTTTCTCTCTCTCCACCCCATCTCCCTCCCTACCTCTCTCTCTCCCTTCCTCTCTCTTTCTCCTGCTCTTTCTCTCCCTCCCTCTCCCCGCCTCTCTCTCTTGATCTCTCTCCCTCTCCCTCTTTCGCTTGCTCTCCCTCCCTCCCTCTCTCTCTCCCTCCGTCTCCCTCTCTCTCTCCCTCCCTCCCTCTCTCTCTCCCTCCGTCTCCCTCTCTCGCTCCCTCTCTCCTATGCCCTCCTGCCTTCCACAGAATCAGTTTGTGTATGAATGTAATGAATGAGCTTCCTCCTCATCATCAATATTGAAGTGCCTTTGAGCCGCAGCCAAAACACCCAGACAGCAGCAGTACTGATGACAACACCCAGCAAACACACCACGTCTGCTAATGTGGTCTGAGACTCCCTGGACTAGGAGAGCCCTTCTGCACGTCCTTGTTTGGAGTTTTGGCTTTGATGTGTGTTCCTCCTTTTTTGTGAACTCCTCCTTTTTACAGAGTCGGGCTAAATCTTCAGTTAATTAGATATTTCTTCGAATTAAGGCCGATTGCTTTGATGTTTTGCGACAGTTGGTGAGGGTGGAGCAGGCC
Source organism: Brachyhypopomus gauderio (assembly GCF_052324685.1). Lineage (NCBI taxonomy): Eukaryota > Metazoa > Chordata > Actinopteri > Gymnotiformes > Hypopomidae > Brachyhypopomus > Brachyhypopomus gauderio. The sequence continues at coordinate 22,264,158 of NC_135218.1, read as the reverse complement.
GGCGCTCTGGAGGTGTGCGGAGTTTCCCGGGGATGATGGAGCGGGTGGAGGAGCCAGGAAAGGCCGTGGTGATGAAAGTGCTCTGAAGCCACGCCAGGGCCAGGGGGAGGAACCACTGTCTCCCGCCTTCTGCCAAACTGCCTGCTGAATATACGCTCACTGGAGAGGAACGGAATAGAACGGTGCAGCGGAGGAGGGGGGGTGGAGTAGACGGAGGGATAGATGGAGAAAAAAGTGAAAGCGTAGGAGACTGAGAAAGAGAGAGCTTTGGAGATAAAGGAGGAGGAGAGAAATAAGATGTGTGGTGTATTGGGTGGGGGCAGGGTGTTGGGGTCTGCCAGGTCTTGTTTCTTCCCTCCCTAATATGGATAAATATTAATATGGCAACAGCTGCTATTTGATCATCACCTGCTTCAGACCACTGAGCTGTGCGCTGTCACAATCTGGCAACCGGGGCATCACTTACACCACCAATGATCTTGTATAGGCTTTTACTCACACGTGTTAGTGTGCGCACACACAGACACCTACACATTCGCATACAAAGACAATGATTAAAAACGGCACAATCGTACCAGGGACGTACACGACACGTACGTAAAACGCTGCATTAGGATGACACAAACCAAATGGGTACAGTGAATCAGACAGACAGTATCATGCAATATTGTGAAATGCAAAACGCGCACGCACACACACACACGCGCGCACACACACGCGCACACACACACGCACACACACACACATGGCACTGACCTATTTGTCATTCCACTCGCATCCACCGTTAAGTCCCAGTGACAACAGTAAAACATTGTGAAAGATCTAATCTCAGGAGAACTGCCGTTTTCCTGTTAGGTGTGTGTGTTCTGTGTGTAAGGACCATGCCCATACACACCATGCACACACACACATTTGATGTACACATGCAGTTTGTGCACAGGGTTGTGTTTTGTGTGTCTCTCTCTAAGCCATGGTCACATAACCTGGTGCCACATGTGTTGTGTGTATGTGTTCTCAGAGTGCATTAAACATAATTCATAGTTAGACCAGTGCAGTACACACACCCCTTTAGTCTATCACACTCTGAGGACATATGTAACTGAGGACAAGCCTTATCTCTCTGGGGATTAGTAGAGCACACCTGTTAGCAGGGGATTAGTATAGTTCTCTGTCAAAGGCAGAATTAGTGCTGTTCCTTAACAGGAGCATGAGTGGGTGGAGGAATCGGTATAGTGTTTGCTAGCAGCTGAACTCGTGTAGTCCCTATTTTAGCAGGCATAATATTGCCTGTTTGTTGGGGGTTAGTACTTCCACACTATTCTGGGGGTGTGAGGGTGGTGGTATTCTTTCAGGTCCATCCTTCATTCGAGAGTGTGAATCCTTTGACAAGAAAAACACAACCTCCTTCAGTCGTGGATATTACCCTAAGACCACTGGTCAGAAGACCAGAGAGTTTCTAACTCGAATCGTTTTTTATCTGAAAGTTCTAGACAGTGGGAAACAGGAGGACAAGACTGCTAAGTTATATTGAAGTGTTTGGACAGCTTGGTGAGCACAGGTGGATCGGTCGTGAGGAAACGGAAGCCGGATCGCGTCAGCCAGGCACCGTCTAGACGAGGCTGTCCCTCAAAACTCTGCGTCAGAGCAAGACAGGGGCTTGTGAAGCGATAGAGAGGCCAATGATGACTTGGGAGGAGCTGCAGGCTTTGAGTAGCTGAGACTACAGTGAAGGTGCAGCCAGTTAACAATACCGGCAGCTCCGCACACGGCCTGCACGCGTCTGGAGGTGGCTGGGATGAAGCCATCACTGACAAAAAACAACATCAGAAAAACGTGGAGTTTACAGGAAGCCATCAGAAGAATACAGAAGTATGTGGGTGGCGGTGTGGCACTGTGGGGACGATTTCCTCGTCGCCTTCTTAAGACGGGAGGACAGATGGATGGCGCAGATGCAGGGAGACGCTTCATGACAACCTGGTTCGGTCTGCTAAAAATAAAAACTCGGCCTTGGGAGAAGTGGCTTTCAGCAGGACAGTGACCCCAAAGGCAACACAGGAGTGGTTGGTCAAGTCAGAACCCAGAACTAAGTCAAATGGAGAATCCACGACCCTGTTTGGAAAATTCAACCAACCTGAGCGACCTAAAGTAAATCCACTGGGATTATGGGTTAAAAACACTCCCAAACAGCGCGCAAAGCTGGTTTAATTTAATTCCAACACACTTAAAGCTGTTGGTGCAGCAAAAGGTGGTTCTACCAAGTACTAGTCTGAAAGTACTAGTACTTGTGCAATACTTATTAAATACTTATGCAAGCTGCACGCTTCTATTTAAAATAATAATCAAATGGATTTTGCAAAAATTGCTTTGTGTAGGCTGTTCCAGTATTTGTTTATTGCAATACAATATTTGTAAGCTTTCTTTGTTGTCCAGACCAACCTGATGACTTTTAAAAAAGCTCTGAATAGTTTTGCAAGGCACGTGTGTATGGACGCACATGCCTGTGTGTAAGTGTGTGTGTGTGTTGGTGGTGCATGTACGCACACGTGCTTTTGCATTCTTTCGGTGTTGTCTTTTCCCTCCCCAGTCCCATGACACGTTCACACACCCACACGCTGGCTTCTTTTGGTGGGCGAGCTTGGAGCTGTCTGCTGTCCTCTTCTCTTCTAGCTGTCTTCTTTAGCCAACGCAGGAATGCTGCAACACCTCTTCCAAGTGCCACAAGCCTGTCCCAACCGCCCGAGTGTCTATGAGGGTCTAACCCTCCGCGTCAAACTCGGCACGAGCTGCCGAAACGCTTTGCGGGTCTCGCCAAGCTAAAGACTTCTTGCGTATCTCTAGTCGAAGAGGTGCATGATGGTGCAAAAATATAACGCTTACATAATCCTCTTCCTGGAGGCTCCTTCAGCAAACAGCCGCTCAAACACTGGGAGTTCAGCAGAGAAGTGGAGATGAATAATATGTAGCATTGAGTTGCTTTTCAAGTCGTAGATAGCTTCTGTGCAATCTCTCGATTTGTAGCGCTACTGCGCACAAAGACGGCTCACGCAGCGTAAGACAGAATAAGACTCGTGCTCGCGATGCTTGTAGCAAGGGAATGCCTTTCTGGTTTTGTGTTGATCAGATGATATTAAATGGAGTCGTGTGATAACTGATGTTTGAGAGAACGTCAGCTGAGGTCATGTCTCGACCTCCATCATGCTCGCTAGCTCCCAATATCACCACCTGGCAACAAACTGTTAACTTTGTTTTTTGTTTGTTGGACTTGATGGTATTTTTTTTTGGGTTTCCACATAAGGGTTTGAAGTTGCACTTAAGATGTGTACAAACATACATTTTCAAGTGCGTATCCTGGGCCGTGCATGCTCCCGGTTTGCCTTCAGAGCTCTAGGACACTTGATGGTTTCTGCAGCTCTGCATTCGCTCTCACTGCATTAAAGGAAGGTTCCATCTGCACCTGCAGAGGGGTGTTTGGAGGGGACTGATATCAGGTCATGGGGGGAATGAATGTTCGATTTATACAGCACCTTTCAAGATACCCAAGGTCGCTTTACAATTTAAACACAGGAACAAGTCTTACACAACCAATCACACACCGGCGAGAAGCAGCAGCTAGTTGCACACAGCGTACTCTCTACTGGGATCTACAGCCCCCTGGGGGAGTGAATCAGGTGCAGGAAGGGGAGAGAGGACAGACTCTAGTGACAGAGCACCATCCACCACTGGGCATACAAGCAAACACACAGACAACTGTTTTTATTGGATATGAAGAGACACACAGACACACTCGGGGAGAATTTGTCAGGGACTGACAATTGATCTAGCCTCCATGTTTTTGGACTTTGGGAGGAAACCAGAGACCCCGGAGGAAACCCACACAGACACGGGGAGAACATGGAAGCTCCAGTCAGATAAAGACTTGAACCCAAGACCCCAGGTGCTGAAAGGCAAATGTACTAACCACCAAGCCACCATGTTGCCCATCTATCCTGTGGATACTCTGGGTTTACCAACAGGGATGATGTGGTCTTTACGCTGTAGCCTGTGGTTCAGTGGGTGTGCTGCTCTTGCAGCTTGAAAACCTTTTTCTTTTTTTATGTGTATATGTGGTTGTGGAAAAGCTGGGGGTGTATGTTGCCTGCAATAAAGCTGTTCATCTCAATAAAGTGGAGAACATGCCATGTAAATGTTTCTACTGCAATCAGTTGAAATGTAAACATAGCTGTCAGTACCCAGCTGCTTCTTCTGGTTCTCACCTGTAACCTCTTTTTTCACATTCTCTCTGCCTGACACACACAAACACACACTGTCTTTCCATCTACCGCCCTCTCTCTGTCTGTCTCGCTCTCTCTGGTTTTCTGGTGTCCTTGAGAATCTGCATGTATTCATTAGGACTCAGTTAAAACGGCTCACACGGTGAAACAGCGCAGCATCAGTAAAATCTCGATCAACCTCTCCCCACACCACTCACACACACACACACACACACATCTCCTTCCCACCCATGCGGGGCCGCACGGCTGAGCTCCACGTCGCCGCTGAGCTAATGAAGCATAATTAGCGCTGGCTATGGCAGTGAGCACAGAGGGAAGCCACAGCGCCCTGATTGCCCTCAGGGTGGAGGGAGTACAGAGACTGAGCTCTTATTAAGATCTCTGGCTCTTCAAGCGTCTGGGCGGGGGAGTTGACTCGCTCTGTGTGTGTGTGTGTGTGTGTGTGTGTGTGTGTGCGTGTGTGTGTGTAGTGGGATTTTGTTTTGCGTTGTGTTTCAGCGTGGCCACTGGCTCCTGCACCAGCCGTTCCTACATGGAGTCGGTCATGACTGGCCCTGTGCTCTTCTGACACGCCACTGGTCTTCATGATGGTGTGTGAGCTGCTGCAAGGGAGGCAGGAGGGTGAAGGATTGAATTAAAAACGTACAGACTTGCACCTGTTGCTGTGTTCGCTGGAATCATACACACTACATGCCTATTTACACTATGAAGCGTGATGTTTTTTTCCTACGGGCTTCCTGCTCTCCTGCAGTGATGTTTAGCCAGCGCTGCTCGCAGTGCTTCAGCAGATCACGTTGAGGGTTGTAAACGACAGTCGTGTCCTCCGCCGCTCCTCGTGGTTCTTGGTTGTGCGGCGACACCATATTCCATGACATCGACCTGTTCGTCGACCACAACGGGAGGGCCGTGCCCCCTGCTCCCCCTGGCCAGCGACGAGAGCCGGAGGTTCGGGGTAGGAGCGAGCGTTCCTCGGGAGGGCCCTGACCCTGGACACCTGCAGCTCAGTGTTACTGTGCTTTAGCTCTCTCTGTCTCTCTGTCTGGCTTCCCAGATATAGTCTGTGAAGAAATAAGCAGCTTGGGAGTATGTTGAAAGTGGGCCCTCCTCATTGCGTCTGACTGCCAGGGAGATTCTGCCAGGGATATTCCCAGTAGAAGCAGAGAGGACTAGGGAGGAACTCCAAATGCCAGACTCCAATTTTCTGTCTTTTAGGGAAAAGCCTTCATCATCATCATCTCAGTTGTTAGCGTTCGTGCCAGGCCTGTGTGGCTGCGATTGGTTCTTTTTGTCCGCGTGAGCTATGCTCATGTCAGGGTTCGTATATCTTTGTGTGTGTCTAAGTGCGTGTGTGTGTGTGTTTTAGTTAATAATACTGTAGCAGTGATTCGTGCCTGCAGTGAAAATGAGAAAATATTGTGAATGTTTATGAGGGTGTTTCCAGCGGCATCCAACACGGCCGTGATGAAGCACCCTAGAGGGGTGGGGGCGGTGTGGAGGAGGTGCGGGTGGGGGGAGTGGTGGCAGTAATAACCCCACCTGCATCTGTAAGTAGCTCCGAGCATGAAATTGCTGACTACAGCAGTGAACGCGTGTGTGTAAATGTGCAGGTGGATGCAAGCATATAGCCTTGATTTGTGCACGCCTGTGCCTGTGTGTGTCTGGCTGTCTGTGGGTGTTGTTTGTATGTGTGTGTGTGTGTGTGTGTGTGTGTGTTATGAATACAGTATGTCCTTTCTGTTTTATTTAAAGAAAAATAAATGAAGCAAGTATATGCATGGGGGGTGGAGGAGTTCTGGTGCAGGTCTGATTGGCTGTCCAGCAGGGCCTGAGTGGAGAGCTTACAGCACTGAAGTATTCTTACTTGCTTACGTGTTTGTGTCTTTGTCAAACCTTGGAGACCCAGAGTACGGCCCTGAAGCATAGCACGTCCATAAATGGAGATCGTGCCTGTCACTTCACTGGCAGGATGCTGTCAGCGGTGTGGGAGGGTGCAGCGAGGATCCTGTCTGTGTTGCGGGAGGGTGGAGCCAGGGTACTGATGGGCGTGGCCTTGAGCCGGAGTCACTGGCCTGGGGGAGGGGCCAGTGAAAGTGCTGAAAGGAGCCATGAGTACAGGAACTGGGAGTACAAGCAACGAGGAAGAGAGGTGAGGAAAGAGGGGAGGGGAGGAGAAGAAAGCAGAGTGAGAGAAGTTCTAACGGAGCAGGAGTGCCAACGATTGGGGGAGTGTTAGATCACAGTTAAAACCTACTGGAGACACCAAGTGCAGAAACGGTCATAAACCGGCATCTGGGCGGATGAGCACGGTGCATTATGAATGACAGGGTCACACCGACGGAGAGAGACCCATTGGCCCGGGCAGGGAAAAAAACCTCCTCAGTGCAGGTCCGGTTTTAGGCTGAAGAACCACGGAGGGACCGGCATCTCGGGCTGGGCCGGCACTGCGGTTTAGAGACAGTGGCGTGCTCCGTGTGCGAAGCGTACCGCCACTCCCACGGATCTCAGGCGGCATGCCAGCCACAGGACGGTGTCCAATAACTGGGAGCAGATTCAAACACTTTAACGCCAGCCAAGGCAGTTTGGTTTATGGGCCGTGTGCAGCGTGCCATGTAGCTATTGATCCACCCGTTCAGCTTTCAGTCTAACTGAATACTGGTAGCAAACACAGCTGCTCTGTTTATTAGGACAGCCCTCTCTTACTTGGTCTCCCTCTCTCTCTCTCTCTCTCTCTCTCTCTCTCTCTCTCTCTCTCTCTCTCTCTCTCTCTCTCTCTCTCTCTCTGTCTCTCCCTCTCTCTCTCTGTCTCTCCCTCTCTCTCTGTCTCTCTCAGTATTCAAATAACTGCATCGCAAGTGAATAAATGTAGCAAAAATGAGTTGTGCTTATATTAGAGGTGCTGCTTGTCCAGGCAGCAGAGGTAGGTGAATATTTCAGATTGTTCTGTGATTTGTTGTCCTGTCTGGGTTATGGCGAGAAAGCACCACTACTAGATGTCAGGCTCCGCCCACCCAAGTCTCACGTTCCCCTCTGCAGTATCCTCTGCTGGGAACTGATCCCAGAACAGCCCTCAGTGATGTCGTGTGCACTCAGATCAGCACCTTATAGGTTTGCTGTCTGCTGCCACAGATGTCAGAATCGTCCTTGCGTACGCTACACATGCTGAGATTCTGCCCAGTGCGTCTGTCTCAGCTGGAAATTGTTCATGCTCCTTTATTTGCACTAATGTTTTCCAGTGGAATGATCTCATGTTTCAGAATCATACCTTCATCCGCTCTTGATTCTCCACATCTATTGCAATCGGTTCTTCCTATTGAAATTCATTCACAGTTGTAATTTGTTTACAATTGCAATTCAGTCAGAACTGCAAACCAGATCAGCCCCAGACCAGACCCAGATCAGCCTTGTAAACCTGCTTCAGCAAGCCCCGCCCCTCTGATCGCGATACCTGCGCATTCTCCTCCCTAACTGTACCCGCCCCTCTAATTAAGGCGGGGCCATCCAATTAGATGGACATTCTGAGCTTGGAAATGTGATCCATGCTGGAGCATCAGGCACTTGTGCACAGCCCCCGCACTAATGCACTAATGCACCCCTCCTCTCTCCTCACTCCCCTACATCTTGCCCTCTCTCTCTCACACGCATTACTGCACCATTAACCCGGGTCTTCCGTGTCTTCGCTCGGGCCGGGTCAGCACTCTGACCCGGCTCACTGTCTCAGCGTGATGAACCCTGTTGCCGTGATAAAGCCCCACCTGCGTAATGCTGGTGAAACGAGGCCGTCTCATCTCCGACTGCTCAGTTCACATCAGACCTCCAGCAAACGTGTGGGCGGGGCACAGTCAAGAACCAAATGTGTGGGCGGGGCACAGCCAAGAACCAAATGTGTGGGCGGGGCACAGCCAATAACCAAACATCTGGGCAGGGCTCAGCCAAGAACCAAATGTGTGAGCGGGGCACAGCCAATAACCAAATGTGTGGGTGGGGCACAGCCAAGAACCAAACGTGTGGGCAGGGCTCAGCCAAGAACCAAACGTGTGGGCGGGGCACAGCCAAGAACCAAACGTGTGGGCGGGGCACAGCCAAGAACCAAACGTGTGGGCGGGGCACACCCAAGAACCAAACGTGTGGGCGGGGCACACCCAAGAACCAAACATGTGGGCGGGGCACACCCAAGAACCAAACATGTGGGCGGGGCACACCCAAGAACCAAACATGTGGGCGGGGCACACCCAAGAACCAAACGTGTGGGCGGGGCACACCCAAGAACCAAACGTGTGGGCGGGGCACACCCAAGAACCAAATGTGTGGGAGGGGCATAGCCAAGAACCAAACCTGTGGGCGGGGGACAGCCGAGAACCAAACGTGTGGGCGGGGGACAGCCGAGAACCAAACGTGTGGGCGGGGCATAGCCAAGAACTAAACGTGTGGGTGGGGCACAGCCAAGAACTAAACGTGTGGGTGGGGCACAGCCAAGAACCAAATGTATGGGCGGGGCACAGCCAAGAACCAAACGTGTGGGCGGGGCACAGCCAATAACCAAACGTGTGAGCGGGGCACAGTCAATAACCAAACGTGTGGGTGGGGCACACCCAAGAACCAAACGTGTGGGCGGGGCACACCCAAGAACCAAACATGTGGGCGGGGCTAGTTTGGACTCCAGATTATTTTCCACAAGCTCCGGTGCTCAGAATGTACATCAGGGCTGCTGCGATTTGATTAATTGGTTGGTTGGTTGACTGATTGATTTGAATTAATTATGCAGGGAACCTGACCTGTAATAGCAATCTTCTTCACCACAGGGCTCTGTTTAATTTGCATATCAATAACATGTACACTGAGCTAAATCTCCGTATTCTCCTATTTAGATGCATGGAACTCGTATAGTGTTACTGGAACACTGGCTCTTCTACAGCCACTGTCTGTGTTTGTTTGTTTAGCCTTGATCACTGTGCTTGTGTGTGTGTGTATGCAGGTGAGGAATACCTCACTGAAGCTCACCGCAGCAGAAGAGAAGACATAAAAGACCTAGAAGACCTCTTACCAGTTTGGTGGTGGTGTGGGTGGTGGTGGTGGTTGGGGGGGTGCGGGCGGTTGAGAGCGAGTGTTCTTGTTATAACTCATGTATGTTTATAAAACAGAACTATTTTTACTATTGAACAACACAATTTTAATGGAAGTGTAATCTGAATGATTTACTGATCGATGAACTAGTTTAAATGTAAATGTTTAAGTGTAAGAGCACAGCAGGACAAATGGGCATTTTTGATCACTGTAAATGCTGAAAATGTAAATATAAATGTACACACACTTATGTTTGTGTATTATTGTGTGCTGGTGCATATGTTAATATGTGTGTGACAGAGAGAGAGAGAGTTCTTGTTTACATGCATGTGCATGTGTGTGCGTGCGAGGTGACGAAACAGACTTCAGTTCTCAGTATGCATGTTCTGCTTATAACCACTGTTACATAATCCTGGCACATATCCTCCTATCCCTTTCTCTTCCACTCTATCTCTTTTTCTCTCACTCCTCCTTTCCTCTCTCTCTGACACACACATACACCAGCTGCAGCCCTACCAGTGTCCTCCCCAGACTTCTACCAGTCCCCCAACATTCACACACACTCACCTATTCCTCTTTGTCACAGTGGACACTCACCCCTCACAGTGGACACTCACCCCTCACAGTGGACACTCACCCCTCACAGTGGACACTCACCCCTCACAGTGGACACTCACCCCTCTCAGTGGTCACTCACCCCTCTCAGTGGTCACTCACCCCTCACAGAGGAAACTCACCCCTCTCAGTGGTCACTCACCCCTCACAGTGGACACTCACCCCTCTCATTGGTCACTCACCCCTCTCATTGGTCACTCACCCCTCACAGAGGAAACTCACCCCTCACAGAGGAAACTCACCCCTCTCAGTGGTCACTCACCCCTCTCATTGGTCACTCACCCCTCACAGTGGTCACTCACCCCTCACAGAGGAAACTCACCCCTCACAGTGGACACTCACCCCTCACAGAGGACCCTCACCCCTCACAGAGGACCCTCACCCCTCACAGTGGACACTCACCCCTCACAGAGGACACTCACCCCTCACAGCTCTATTGTGAGGCTACAGCCTCACTGCACTCACACACTGGAGGGCTGCTGTCCATCCAACATGTTAGAGGCTGTTGAAGCCATTGAAGTCAGGAAAGGCTCTGACCCACTGATGCCCCAGAGGGGAGATTCTGATTAAGAGATGCTCATAACTGAAAGTGTAGTACCTCCCTCTTTCTCTCTCTCTTTATCTATATATCTATCACACGCCCTGTTGTTGGCCTCTGATGTAAACCATCAAAAATCCGTGATGAATTTTTTTTCAAGTTGTGGTGATTCATCCCCATGTGTGTGTGTATGCGTGTCAGTGTTTGTGTGTGCATGCGTGCGTGTGTCTTGTGTGTCTGCTGTGTGTCTGTATACTCTGGAGGTCTTATTCGGTCTGACTGATTATTTTTCTGCTCACATATCCACCACTTGCCACATCTGTTCTTTGTGTCCACTGAGGGAGAGAAAAGAAATCACATCTCAGATGATTCCATGATCTCTCCCATTTGACCACTCCTCCACCAGTCCCACTAGTTCAGTGTAGGTCCAACGCTGTAACATGTTGCATTCAGGATCATTTAAGAACAAGCAAATCGGATTTCAGGCTTTCTCTCCTCTAAGCCGCATCCCAGCAGGCTCCGCCCCCAGCCCAGACACACCTGGTGTCGGTGAGACTGCTTCAACCTGCCCACAGACCTTTTCACCCGTTTCTCGGTCTGCTGAAAGACAAGCCGGGTGCTGGCCTTGTCCCTGAGCCATGCCCTGTCCTCCATGCCAAGGACCGCCACTCCAACACATCCTCCCTTCTGGCTGCCCTCACTCGCTGCTCCACTCAGACTGACAGGGGAAATGAATCTGGATGTAACGTCTGGAGCGGTGAGATAACTCAGGTTTACGTGAATGGAACTGGTTTTATTGGGGCTAAGACCATAACAGTCATCGGTAGGCGAAATGGCGAAATAAAACCACAGTACATTACAGAAACAAAAGGTGAAACCTGGCATGTAGAACGAACCAATACGGATGAGCGATACGGAGAGAAAACCAAGCTGGACCCATTCAAGCAAGTCTAGCGACAGGAATGACAATGACACCAAATACAAAACCCCCAAGAGCCTGGAAACACAAACTCATTACATGGGGGATTCAAGGTAAAACACAAGGTAGGAAAAAGGAAAACATTTCACAGGACAACCACACAGTGAATTCGCATGTTGACCCATCAAAAAACCTGACGGTACCAACACAATGGGAACCGTGATAAACTCCGGGGCTCAGACACGAGAAAACAGGACACAGGACAGGAAAGGCAGGCAGTCATAGGGGCCAGGACAGAGGGCTCAGAGCAGGAGCTGGACTCGGGAAGGAAAATGGTGGACAAGACGACAGACGGGACAGAGGACAGGAGACGGGACACCAGGTGGAGGCAGTGCCCTCTATAGAGAGGGCGGTGGAGGCAGGGCGGTGGAGGCAGTGCCCTCTATAGAGAGGGCGGTGGAGGCAGGGCGGTGGAGGCAGTGCCCTCTATAGAGAGGGCGGTGGAGGCAGGGCGGTGGAGGCAGTGCCCTCATGGGCAAGGCAGAGACGATGTCATCAACGTTAGAGACGAGAGGCAGGGTAGCGTCTTCCACAGTGGAGCTGAAGGAGTCTTCCACTCCAGGGTCTGGAGACATTAATAGAGGGACAGGAATAGACACTGGCACTGCAGACAGCAGGACCAGTTTGGTTCTGGGCAAAGCTGTGGACAGTTTGTCAGTGCATCTGAAAGGAGGGATCCAGTTAAATGTGCAAAGTGCAACACACGTTGTCGAACAAACCTCCCACCTACCTCCCCACGGAGTTTTCCCCAGGATATTCACCCCCTGTGGCTAACGCTGAGCGCCCTCAACAAACGTCAACATGTGGTCGTTCGGTTCGCTGCATCATATGTGGCTGGTCTTTCTGTAGCATTTGGAGGAGGCATTTGTGGAAACATGCTAGTTACATTGGGGTTAATCCTTAACTAGTCATAACTAATAGATGAAATGGGGAAAATAGGAATAAAACAAGGATGCATTATGGAAGCAAAAGCCAAACCAGCGAAACATGAACCGTTAAAGAAAAGAACACGTGAGGGTAGGGTCAACAACCAAAACAAAATGGCCATGGGAATCACCACACCAGAGGGGTAAGCTTGACACTCAAAGGTTTATTGGAGGATTGGAGTTAACATTGGCTCTGTTCTAAATAGCCTGCTGCACACTACCTGTATACTGATTGGTCCCCAAATCATCTTACTACATGCAGTATGTGTCCAAAATATTTTCCAGTATGTGAAAATCATCAGTGCCTGGATGACATATTCCAGTACATGACCAGAAATATCTTTGCAATGTTTTGTATCCCATCATGCAATGGTTACGGACAACCTTTCACTAGTGGTCCTTCACGTGACCTTGTAGTATGGTTTACATTTGTTGCGTGTTGGATGCTATACTGGATACTATATTGCTTACTGTGGGGACCAGTATGTAACAGTATACTGTATGTGGTAGGCTATTTCAAACATAGCCATTGTTGAACTCCATTGACTGGATCTCTGCAGGCAGAAGAATCTTCCAGAAGCTTTCCGAAATAATTACTGTCACTGAAATCTCGAATGCACAGTAGTAAAAAATAATTTAGCTATCAATCAATTTAGCTAATCAACAAAAGAAGTATTATTAAAGAAGTATATGTAATATGATATATATATCTTTATGTATGTAAAGTGCATTTTTCCAGTTAAATTATTTAAACTATATCAAACCTCTATAGTATGTTTTTCTCCCTTTTTTACAGAATTCTCTATCACTTTCTTCCATCTAAAAAAACGTAAAAGGAAAGGAACTTAATAAAAAGACGAAAGGTATCGACTCAGCGTCTAGAGTATTTACAATAATGAGAAGCAGTTGCGAGTTCTCATTTTCACTGAGACGTCGAAGCCGTTCTACACCCATTTTACCCGCCTGTCACTCGCTAACTTCTTGCTTTTTGTTTTTGGACATTGTGTACTACTGAAACATATTTCTCTCTCTCTCTCTCTCTCAAAGTTCTCACAAGTTGTTGCTCCACATATTTTGTCCAATTTTTTTGTATTTGGTGTTGGACAGCTCGGTGTATCAAATCTGGAGACCGAGTGAGATTAATCCAAACCTAGCAAGTTTGGCCAAACTTTGACACACACCGGCAGCAGATTGTGTGTCTGCGTGTGTGTGTGTGTGTGTGTGTGTGTGTAGGGGTGTTGGGGAAAATATATTGAATTCTTTTAATTATCTGCTGAGGAGTCTCCTCTTCCAGGGGTCTATGCATTCATGCAACATTTAGAGCAAAGTTTGCAAAAATAACCAGAAACACAACTAGAAACACAATTCATGGTTTGTGTGTGTGTGTGTGTGTGTGTGTGGCAGCCAGCCTAGTGAGTGGCAACGAAGTGCGATGAGCCATATACAAAAAAAAAAAACACAAATAAAAACGTAATTTTACATTCAGGTGGCAGCTACAGTGGAGATTCATCGGGTCCCGTGGTTGCCGCACCATGGTTCATATTTCCTCATTATTGCTGCTTTTACAAAGTGGTCGCTCAGATCTTTACTGTTTTTGTAAACTGAGATTCCATTTCGATGTTTGTGCATTTCGATCATGTGGACTTGATGCAATTTTGTAGCCTGTATCTAATGTTTCTCTCTTGTGCCCATGTAAGTTCGCCTGCCCCCGCCACAGCGACGCTCCTTGGCAGCCTTCCCTCCTTAAAGCATCTCCCAGTGTGCCTGTATGTAGGTGTGGGCACTTGTGGCCGTTGGAGCTTTGCTGACCTGTTTATTTGACTGGTGAAGTTATGAAATACAATTGCAAGGCGTAGACCCACACACCTTTCTGGGCCCATGCTCTAGCAGAAGAGATCAGCAGTGATAACCTAAAAATGATGTGTTCGATTTCATGTATGACCACTTCCTTTCTGACTTTGCTAGTGAAACTAGATATCTGCGTGCAGCCTTCACAGCTAAAACGATTTTTGGACTAAGTCTATATATTTTTTAGGACTGATAATGTTTTTGCAGTTATGTAAGTTGTGTTATAAAACGCGTAGTCTCAAGTATTAAGGTTTTCATCTGTGCTAATTTCAAACCACCATGCTGCCACAGCTAGCAAAGCAACTGATGACAGGGGTGCTTGTTGCACCTGTTTAATAGAGTTGCTAACCCCATATTGACAACTAAACACATTTTCTCTATTCTTTCCTTTTCCTTTTACCCATTTTCCTCAGCATGCCAAGACAGTGGTTGAGAGAAACTGATGGGGGGATGCTTGCATGCATACGTAAATATGCCCCAGATGAGGTGAGGCGGGGAGAGACAGCCCATCACCAAGGAGTATTCCATCTGCATGCGACATTGAGCAGATACCGCAAGAAACGACAAAACCTCTGAGATCAAGGATCAAGACGGCTGTCCAGCGCGGGCTACCGCCGCAGGCTAAGAGCATTCGGGGCGCTGCGATAGAACGTTGGGACTGCTTCCTTGACCGGGGTTACAGATTTGCATTCTTGGATGACTCCATATTAGACAGAACAGCTAATCAGGTGCAGGTTAGCGTGTTAGACTTAATTAGGGGTTGATTTTTAGTATATGTATCAGTTCTTTTACACATGTTTTGTGTTGGTATGTACAGGCAGAGGTGTCGGTGAATAAGGTTTTCATTCATTATGGACACATGTCAGGATTATGACAGCGAGATTAACTAATTGTGTGGATTTTATCAGGCGGCTCCTAGATACTGACCTGCTGGTGTGTGTACAGTAGATACTGACCTGCTGGTGTGTGTACAGTAGATACTGACCTGCTGGTGTGTGTACAGTAAACTGATTTAGAGGCATATTTTTTGGTGTGGGATCAATTTTAAATCTTTACTCTTATTGTTACAACTTACTGCATGAGTGGGGCAGGTTGTGTTACAGTTTACAGTTTAAGTAGTGGGACCATTTAATCATGGTACGTTTTGTATATAGCATCAATTAATTCTGTGATATAGTTGGTGAAATTGGAAACATGGCTATTTGCAGAAGACAAGGCTACTCTGTGTAAAGGTTTGAGAGCTCTAACACAGATATTCTGAGTAATAGGTGTTGGAACTGAAAGTGTCACAACCAGCCCTGGGCTCCCATATCTTGTTTGTCCTGGATGAGTTTTTTATAAACAGAGCTGTGTGTGTTTGTGTGTCTGTGTCTGTATTAAGATATACCAAAGCCAAGTCAATGCAAGCTGAAAATTCGTTAAAATGTGAGGACACACAGATGAGGGAGTTCTCTCCTTCACAGTGTGGCGCTTTAAACAAATCACCGGTCAAACAATGGTCACAGCATTGCATTGTGGGGCCTGCCTGACCAGGGACTTTTATGTCACCTTTTAGTGTGTGCCCCAGGATGAGGCTTGTTGCTCTGTTAGTTTTTGATTCTTGCTCCTTAGGGAATCTTTGGGAGAATGAGGGATATTCCAGGGACCTTTGGGTTTCCCAAATGAAAAAAGACCGTCAGGAGAAAGACATAGGAAAAGAAAAACAGCATGGTTCAAACTTGAAGATGTTAAATTATTCATTCTGCCATCACTTGGGCGTGTGCTGCTCAGAACGCCAGAAAGCATTCACAATGAAAGGACACACACACACACACACACACACACACACAGAGTGGCTGAGAAAGCAGGCGATGGGAATGAGAAGACAGTTGCTCTCAGCTCTTTCTCACCCAGTCTCTCTGCCATCCTTCCTCTCACTGTTCACATCTCTTTCCATCTTCATCCCTCTCTCTCCCTCCCTCTCCCATCTCCCATGTTCCCTTTTTACTTTTTTCCTTATATATTTTTTGCCTTCTCAACTGATACAGTTCTTGGAGAACAGAGTTGTAGTTCTTCTGTCTCATGCAGCTAGTGGGAGTTGTAGTTCTTCTGTCTCATGCAGCTAGTGGGAGTTGTAGTTCCCCTGCCATGGCAGAGTTATTCAGCCTTGTGGACTCTGCTCATGGCTTTTTCATTACACCACCTCTGCTTCATTTTGTATCAGAGCGTCCAGTAGGGCGTCCAAGGCCAGGATCATTAGCTCATTCCTGTAACTCTTCCCTTCCCACAACGCATTGCACTGCGGGTCTTCTGGGAAGTGAAGTTGGACTACACTAAGGGTTGTGTAGCCTCTAGGGCAGGCTGGGTTTCATCTCCATATGTATGAGGCGTGACTGTTACATTTCTCAGAATGTCAGTCTGTTTTCATATGTGCTTAGGGGCCATGCTTTAGCATACATGCTTATATGTGTGTGTGTGTGTGTGTGTGTGTGTGTGTGTGTGTGCGTGTGTGTGTACCTTTGGGTTCAGAAACATTGAGTTGAACTGTACATCTTCAACTCAAGGTTTATTATGCAGTTATTAATATTAGGGGTTAGTTTTCAGTAACCCCTGTTAATTATCCAGCATCTATATTTAATACTAATATAAAAGTCATGCAAGGATTGAGAGTGTGGACCCACCAGCTGGTGAGTAAGGGGTTAAAATATTACTTGGGTTTGTTCCACTGTGTTTCATTTAGTTTTTACTTTAAAGATACTCTAAGTAATATATGCTTGTAAACCACATATCACAGACTGTGCAAATCATGCCACTTGTACTGGCATAACAGAAGGCAATAACTTCCTTTGCCAGAGGGGTAATAATAGCTGTTGGCTATTTAGCGCAGTAGTTTGCTATAAGATAAACATAATGGGTGAATATCTGTATGTCTCCAGGGCTTACTGGCATGTGCCAGTCCTGTCTTGCGTGTAGGACGATGTTGGGTTATTTTTTCCCTCACAAAGAGCAAAAAGTGGTATTGCTATATCGTCAGTGAGAATCTACAATGGGAGAAAGCTTGTCAGAAGGAGCCTGGCTGTGAAAGGCAAGTCCTGATCTCAAATCAGCAGTTTCATATGTATATAAAACATATGATTATCTTTTTCAGTCTTTGTTAATATATACCAAAAAAGGGCCGAACATAAAATTTACATTTGTAGTCCCAACAACGAATTATTGTTCAGAAAATGACTAAGAACTTTAAAATGCCTCCTGACACACGTGTCACCATATGGTCAACACTGCTCACTGTAGCAGAGGAAAGAGAGGAAAGCTACGACCAGGGGGGGCTCTAGTACAAAGTCTCCTTATACACAAAGATAATATCATGAAAGGATGTATCTCTCACTCCACCCACTCCACCCACTCTTTCCCTCTGTCCCTATTGCACCATCCTGTCTCGCCCTCTTCCACGTCACCCACTTCACCCACTCCTTTCACTCTACCTCTCCATCCTGTCATGCTGTTCTCTCCTGTCTCTTTTCTTCCTCTCCATCCTTGTGGCGGACCCCCACCCGTCTCAGGTCTGGCTTAACTTTTACCCTGTTCATGTATCTTTCATCGGGTCGTCATCAGGGGGAGCGGTCCAGCCTGTTTTCTGGTCTCCCCACCAGTTCTCTTTGGATGGAGATACTGGGGGGAAACTGGCTGTTCCAGGATCAGTTTCTGCCGTCACTGATTGTGCATTGTTGTGATGAGAAATGTTGTCATGGGTGATGAACTGTGCCTGGATCAGCTCAGACCGAATAGTACAGACCGCACTGAAAAGTTTAATGTAGGAGTTTTGGTTGGGAGGGTTGAAGAACGAATCATGATTGAGGCAATTGGAAAGTTTGTCCCTTATGTTCACAGTTTGTGCCCCACTTCTCCCTGACACAGACCAGTGGTGCAGCTGTTGTTAATGCATCGGGACGCTCAGGGAGCTTCTTCTGCCCTTTAGCCCTGATCCCAGACCAGTCTGACATTCTGCTCCTTTTCTAAGCCATTAAATTGCAGCATTTAGATACTGACACCAGTCCTGTGCTCACAGATCTACTACCAAAACAGAGCTCTCTGTCATTATCTCAGCTTCTCTCCTTTCTCTCTTTGTCTGTCCCTTTTTTTTTTGCTATCCTTTCTTTCCCAGAGTGTCCCAGCGGCTCATAGCCTTTAATGAACAGCAGGAGAAAGAGAAAGAGAAAGAGGGGGAGAGGGAGAGAGATGAGAAGCTCTGTGCAGAATGGCTCTGTGTTCTAGTTTCAGATCTGCTCTACAGATTTACTCATCAGCATGCAGAAAATGGCTGGAAGTGTCTGATTGCACCATAACAGCTGGTGTACACTCACACTTACACAAATGAGTCAGTCGCAGGGTTCAGTTTGTCACTTGGTGTATGTGTATGTTTATATATTCTGATGTTTACATGTTTATTTGAGTTTCAGTATTAGTGATGAGTCAAAGACGATTGATTTCTTTTGTGTTTAAAATATTTACAGGTGAAATATTGGTCTCAATATACGGTACCAAAACTCCTACTGTAAATTTCTCTGATCCTTGTTTTAATTTTCATTTTGACCCATGTCAATCCAGATTCGCTGTAGCTGTGTTTTCATTACTTTAACCTGAAAGTGAGAGAGTGAGTGAGACAGAGAGAGGACACGTAATAGCTTGGGCGGTGACCTTGTCTTTGATGGACAGGACAGCTGGCTTTCTCCACCGCGAGCATCTGAAAGGCTCCCTTCCACGAGCAGCACGAAACATTACGTAACAGCCCGTCATTAGCTTAGCAGGGGATTATGGGACGTCACTGTATTTTCCCATCTTTAGCTACAAGCTAGTGCTTGACGTCCGCTCGCACGGGGGAATAGTAAACCTCACAACTATGCCTGTGCAATCAGAAAAGCAACCTGGTCTGGCTCATTTTCACACAGCGAACACCAACAGGTTTAGTCCGCGTGGCAAGCCTGCGGGTGACTGTGACGTCACCATTTCCACTGGCGTTCTGTTGCCGTGGTGACGCAAGGCGCGCGAGCAAACGCCCTCTGCTGCGTATTTATTCGCTTTCTAAATGTCATAATGAATACTTTATGCGGTATTGACAGAAAGAGAAGGAGGCTGAAAAGGAAGAGAGATATAACGCAAATTATCCATACACCCATATCTTAGCAGACACTCTGAAATCATCCAAAAAATGTTTTAGCTAAAAAAAAAGTACATTGAAAGAGCATTGAAAAATATGAATGTTCATTAACGTTTCCCACTAAATATCTTTTATCTGTCTTGGTGTTTCTGTGGCTTTGTTTAACTTCAGAGTGTAACTTTCTAAACTCCATCACTCTCCTCGGTGCGGGGCTTCTGGGAGGTCTAACATGCCTGCCCAGGCATGTCCTGTATATCTGCCACGCACACTGGAGTTTCAGCAATCGAAAACACCTCGTAGCCTACACCTGGCACGGCACGAGGGTCCTGCTGAAGAATTGATCACCTGGATTATATGTTGTAAGGCGGAAGTTTTTGGAGGCTACGTGTTTTGGCCAGGGCTGGAGCTAAACCGAGTGTCATGGCTGTTGCTGAATGAACTCGTTGGTGTGCGTTGGATCTCGAAATCTAATTGATAGTTAAGATATGAATCCGAAATCCCACCATTCACTCTTCGTCTCTTTTGGTTTGGTTATGTTAACATCAATCCTTAAGAGCTACT
The DNA here is from genome assembly GCF_052324685.1 of Brachyhypopomus gauderio. Lineage (NCBI taxonomy): Eukaryota > Metazoa > Chordata > Actinopteri > Gymnotiformes > Hypopomidae > Brachyhypopomus > Brachyhypopomus gauderio. The sequence goes on along the minus strand of NC_135218.1, from coordinate 22,244,222 downwards.
ATTGTGAGATCCTTTAGGAGATTCACTGAGCATGGCTACCCTTTGCCAAGTGGGGACATTTAAAGAACCCCCAGTTACTGAAGACGGGACACACACAGGGTGCGTCTGGTGCCAGGATCGTTCTGGCACGAGATCGGTTTTGTCACGTGGGACCCAGACTTGTGACTCCAGACTGAAAATGCCACCTCTGTATTCTCCCTCCTTCCAAAGCTACGCCTGAGCTCTGATCCCGTGCTGACTTGCACTTTCCCTGGCCAATCTGTGCAGTTACGGAGCGGAAAACTACACGCCATATTTAGATTTCCTTTCTGTTCCGACATGAATCGCGGTTTCTCTCGCGTGACCGTCAGTGACAGCTGTCGATCAGACGCAGGCTTGTCGCCGGTTGCACTTTTTGGACGGACACGTGGTACTAACTTTCCTCATCACCCCTGTGACCTTACTGATACAGTTGACACTGACGAAAAATTGATCTATTTTAGTATGCGTATTCGACACCAGTTAATGTAATACTGATTCATTTTCTGCAAATATCTCGCCACACCTCGTCACCTTCCTGTTCTCGGTGTTTCCTCCCTGACTTTTTCACACTCGTCACCTCCCTCTCACTCATACGTATATTACAGACGTTTGCTTCTTAAAAACCGAAATAATAAAAAGCATTTTATATTATATCACAATTTTATTACAAAAATTATATCTTTATCATCTCTCAGTGATGCCATGCTTTTAGCATATAACAATACAGTAGAAAAAACCCGACCCAAACCATAAGAAAAGCAGATGTCGACGATGCCGTTGCCGCTTTTGATCAGTCATGCTGTTACTATACAGTTAACATTCCTATTACAGAGTACAAACACCTGCCAAAACACGCCATGGTCTGAACAAATCGCTGTTTAACACATTTAACCAGAACAAGAACTCATCTGTGAAAGCAAAGAGGTAAAGTAACACAATGATTAAGCAAATGAAGTGGTGGTCGCTGAGTCTGCTCCAGCCTAAGGCACTCAGGCGTCTAAGCGTCTTGACAATGTGAAGGGCGTCCTCGCAGAGCGCGAGGCGTCGTAGCGGCGGCGCGCGCCTCTGCGCCACGCCGCATCGTCCTTCCAGCGTCAAACGCCCCCGTCCTGTTTCACCCCTCGTCCTCCCCCGTCCTCAGTCACAGTGCGGGACCAGGACACCGGGATGCCGCCGAGAGCGTGTGTCGCCTCAACCGTCGTTTCCACGTCGTGGGAAATGCTGCCGAATTGACTCGTCAGCCGCAGCCTCGTTCTCAAGACGAGACGAGAGCCGTTTCTGAAGCGCTTCTTTGTTTTTGTTTGTTTGGTTTTTTTTTAAACATTTTTTGTAATGCTGTCCATCATGAAGAAACAACAGCCGCCGGACCAAGAAAAAAGCTGAGTGCGATTGCAAAGAAGAAAAAAAGATCTCCAATTTTTAAAAAAGTAATAGCAACACTGTCTCACTGAGGTTTCCAAGACGAACGACGGGAAACTATTTTTCAAGACCAAAAACGATTGTTTTCTTTGTTTTTGCACATAAATATTTAAGTATTCATAGAAATCCGCGCTTACCTCTTACTCAGTTTATCGAGCACGTCAAAATGAAGACAATAAAGACAGAAGCTAGGAAATACGGATCTCGGTGCGGCTCTTTTCTTGTGTCTCCTATGCAGTTCAGTTGAGCTGACGGCACGGCTCAAATGTCCACTTGGTAGCTCCCCCGAACACGTCGATGTTCGTCTCCGACCAGGACATGACGTTGCCGGACTGAGCTTTGCTGTTACAGGTCGCCAGGTTGTAGATATCCGCGGAAGACAGTTTCTTGTCCCAAACGTTGAAGTTTGCCAGCTCCCCCACAAACGCTTGTGTCGCGTCGAAACCTCCTCCCAGTGTGTCCTATTAGCAACAAGTAAAACACGAAAAAAGTTCTATTAAAAACTTGGTTTTCACTCAAACTCAACTGCTTGTTGCAACATTTAATATATCACTACTCTCTGAATTATTGGTCTCGTCAATTAGGCCTATTGGCCCCATCACCAAGCGACACATTCTCAGTTAAGTCAAACAGTAGTTTTTTCTTGTTTTCAGTGGCCTAAGTTCAGTCTCCATTACGCAGTGCGAGTTTTTACTGTTGTACCAAGCAGACTTAGCAAAATATATACTTTGAATTGGACGTTTTAGGATGTTTATATAATTCTATATACGTGTAGGCCTATACCTATCTATTTATGAGTAAATGTGTGTAAAAATATTCGAAGGGCTTGTATTGTTTCTCCAATGGTCTCACCTGTTCTTGCCCTAAAACCAGAACTCCGTGGGGTTTGATTGGATGATATGGAGCCAAGTTCTCGCCGTTCCCGCGCAGAATGCCGTCCTGAAACGCCTCCCAGACTCCATCGCGCGTGGTCCAGGTGATGCAGATGTGATGCCATTTACCGTCGTTGATGAGGAAAGGTAATTTCGCCACCTGCAGAAGTGTGACGAGTATTAGCTTTTTACAACGCGTTTCATTAAGGCGTCGGGAATCCAAAGTACTGTATTAACATTTGATTTAGTCGTCGCTTAATTCTGGGCTTAATCACAAACCACTTGAACGCTAAAGGAATAGCGTTAAACTTACATATAAAAGCTTTTGCTGTCTGTATTGGACTCCATTCTGGATTAATACTGGATTATGATCACTTCACAGTGTTTTCTAACGATCCGTAACACAAATTTAGATATGACCCCAGTATTCTTAATAAAAGACCATTTCTGTATGATTTACCTTGTCATTAATAAGGATTTCCATAGGATTGTTTCCCCATTCTATAAGCACCAGTTCGTTGGCCTGGCCGGGAACAGCGTATGAGAAGGGCGTTCCTACGCCGGGCGACGCGTTGGATTTGATCCACAGGCAGAGGGTGAACGCGTACATCTCCGGCAAGCTTCTCTTCACTTTGGCGTACATATAGTTTGTCCGCAACGGGAAAGTCAACTGAAACTTGTCCGCTGGCCTGCTGCCTTTAGACCCTGAAAATGTAAATGATAACATGAACTGTTACACAGTGTTACACATCTCTCTCTCTCTCTCTCTCTCTCTCTCTCTCTCTCTCTCTCTCTCTCTCTCTCTCTCTCTCTCTCTCTCTCTCTCCTACTCTCTCTCTCCTACTCTCTCTCTCCTACTCTCTCTCTCTCTCTCTCTCTCTCTCTCTCCTACTCTCTCTCTCCTACTCTCTCTCTCTCTCTCTCTCTCTCTCTCTCTCTCTCTCTGTGGTTTGGGACTCTAAAAGGGCAGCTCACTTGCTGACTACGCGCCGAACGTAACGTAAGTGTTGGCTTGTATAACAACGTGTGTGTTATTGCGTAAATGTCTTCGGCGGCGCTGCGTTTGGCAGCTTTTATCGGCTGTGGTTATGGGCTGGATATGCAAACTAATGCAGCCTCCCCTGCCCAGCTGGGCCGCGTGCGCTGCGACAGCCCTCTGCTTTTGAATAAAACCCACCCCCAAAATTATTTCTTTACTTCGATTTTTAAAAAATCAGCAAAACGTTTTCTTGGATGTGTAATAAAATATTTTATAAACATTTTAAAATTACTTTATTTACTCTGAACCATTGCTTTTACTTGTGTCTGAGCTTTTATTTCAATCACAGCCACACAGCGCCTGTGGTCGTCGCGTTACCTTTCTCCAGGTCCGTGATTCTGTGGTGCAGAGAGGTGAGCGTGGACTCCACTTTATTGCGCTGGTCGGAGTCGTTCCTCTGGCCCGGTTTGGTCTCCTCCAGCGTGTTCACGCGGGACAGCACCTGCTTCTCCATGTCGTCTATCTTGTTCTGCAGCAAGTCCTTCAGGCTGTTCGCCTGCACGGAGCCGTTGCTTCTGTTGTATTGCTGAGAGAAAACCACATCACGTGTCCATTAAGAATAAATAATTACACACTAACATCACGACAAAGTTCCCAGCGTCGAATGCACGTCTTACTGAACACAAATAAACATCGTAAGTCTTCGTATAAATCTCGAGATTTTACAACAGAATAAGTCTTAAAGTATCGGATACGCTTATTTAGGGTTTACAATACTGCACACGCTTGGATTTGGAATGTTTACATTTAGTGGTTAAATTTGCCAAAGACTAGAGGCTGTGACCTTAGTAAGAATCGTTTGACCTCGTCCAAGACTGCACTGATTTTTCTCTATAGAGGAAAATCCTTGCTAACCGCACTTGGATTAGCAATTAGTGCTAACCGGAGATTAATCACGCAGGAAATGTACCATGTGTTACGGATAGTGTACATGCCTGTTTCACTGCAGTTTATGTCGGGAGGAAGTAATGAATTATACATTAGATGAACAGACGGTGTGTTTTCTGCGAGTTTTTTAGCTTTCGAGCTTCGAATACCCTGTACCGATGTTATAATTTAACGCGTACCTCCAAGTTTTCGAGCCTCTGTTTGAGTGTCGCTAAAGTCTGCCCCAGTTGTGCTAAAGTGTCGCTGGGACCCCGCGATACATCCCCCATCGTATTCTTGCCCTGCTCTTTCTTTCTGCCCCCCGGTCCAGGTTCCGGAGTGCTCTGACTCTCACAACGATTCAGTTTACTCGTAAGTTCCCGGATAGTTTCTTTCTGATTCATGATGGTTTCTTTCTGCTGTAAAACAGTCTCTCTCAACTGCATGACCGTGGTCTTCAGGTCCTCCGCGGGACCACTATTCTGCATTGTGGCCGCGCACAAGTCCATATCCTTTGGCACGGACGTGCAAATGAATTGGGTCTGTCCGAAATCTTGCGTTGAGCCCTCCAGAAGGACGAAGGAAATTAGAAAAACTGTCAAAGACATTCTGTCCATCGCGATTTGTCTTCCTTGTAAGCCTGTGTTTGTGCTGAGCGAAAGATGCGTTAAAGCCACGTCTGATTTCAGCACCACGGAGCTGTCCACTAAAGCTTTGGGACTCTACACTGCGCGTGCCTGTTTATATAGGGCGCTGCGAGCGCAGCACAGATCCGCCGCAACACGACGGGGGAGGAAGCTCTCACTGTCTAATCGTGTCACTCCTCTCAGTTAAGGTGGCACGGCATAATTGAGTGACATAGGACAAATCAGTTACCTCATTTAGTTGTTTTAGTAGCTACTGTTAGGGTTTCTGATCTACCTCCCTCTCCCCCCATTTTGCATTTCCAGCAACAATAAATACACGTTGTTTTATGTTTATACTATTTCACTTTTTTTTTTTTTCAGTCTAACTGCTTAGCTATTTTATTTCCATCTGGGGTAAAAGCTCTTGCCGATCTTTTTATTTATTTAATAATTTATTGAATATCACAATTTCTTCCCTTATTCAGTCGGACAACCTTAACGCTCGTCACTCCTTTAGTTCCCATGGGCTTGGATCAGTGCCCGCGTGCTGGCTCTACCGAGCACGAGGCCAGTGTTTTACTACCTCGTGGATGTGTCAAACCTGTCAGGGTAGCGCGCAGAGGGCACCTGCCCAAGCAGCGCACGCGTTTGCAGGCAAAGTAGAAAATAAATATGTAAATATTTTACGTTCCAAGTTTCAAGAGTTTTGGCTCTCTTTTTTGTAACATTGTCGGACATCGGTATAAAGTTTATGAATCCCGTCGAATTTCCGCAGTCTTCAAATATATTGACAATTATTTAATAATTTTCTCTTTTTTTGGAAGGTGGGTTCGGGCGTTTGTATTGGCAGTGCAACATTCGGACATTACCTCAATTTCTTTTGTCGTTGTAAAAAGTCATACCGATGAAAAAAACGAACTACCAAAAGCATTATTCTACACTCCCTGAGCTCTGCAGAAATTCCGCCAGAAACCGCACGTGGAGTTTAAAGATAAACGCAAAAGGGGGAGTTATCGATATAAAATCTACACGCCAGAGTCCGAAGGAAACGTGGATGCATCATTAATTTAACTGGTTGTTATGTAACACTCGTGCGAATTCATATTCATGATAATATACGCCGTTGGAAAAGAAGCAGCTTGTCAACAGAGCGATGTTATGCAAATACACGATTTTATGGAAAAGCCATATTCCTAGATCCAGCTGACCAGTCGACCTCAACGGTGGAATGTGAAATCTGTCCTAAGGTGATACCGCAGCACGTGACTGACTTAGAGGTGAGTCAGCACAGTCCTATGGACATCGGTACAGAAAACTGCGATTCATATTTTTGCACAAAGCATGCATTCAGTTAAGCAAGACGATCGTCGTCACGTTCATCAAGAAATGAAATTTCATTTATAACTATAAACATGAAATCTCTGCTTCAGGCCAATATACGGTTTAATTCCTAAGTCTGACAGTAGCGCAGTGCACCGCACCACATTAGGCAAAATTGACTCTTTAGACCTGGTTAATTTGTTTAATTATTGATTGGGAGTGCTCTAATCAGTGGAGCACTAGGTCCAGGGCATACAAAAGTCTGTATAATAAATGGTCAATGACCAAACTTAATTGTTGCCAGGGGGACAGTCCCTAGATATCTCCCGACCTCAGCAACTACATAAAACCCACTTAAAAACGTGATCTTTCCCACTCCTACATTCTTGGGCCGACAACCTGAACCCTCGCTACAATTAGAAGGCATCTGTTCTCTATAGCTGACAAATTAGGAGTTATTCTTCTCAATTAAGCAGCGATAATTGGCCACTGCTGTACGCGCGCTGGACTGTAGCGACCCCGCAGACGGAGCACATATGACCAGCGATTTGTCTCCATTTATTCGCACCCATTCTGATCTCCTCATAAGCACAGGGGAGCCATGTGTTCTTCAAACGCTGAGCTGTTCACACTCCCACCTCTTATTCATTCATTTTTGCAGCGTGACAGAGACAAAGGTCCCGACTTTAATACCTGTCTTTTGGCAATGCAGCTTTTAATCAAAGGCAGAGTGTGGGTTGGACCATATGACCTGGTTTGTGACTAAAGTCTTGGGAATAATGCCGCTTCCTGTAACCTGACACACAGTTCTGATGCCTATAATAAGACCGGATATCTCAGGAGACACCGTCAGACTGAGATAGAAGAAGTGGAACAGAGAGATGGAGAGTCTGACATCAATCCCTCAGGGTTTTGATTTTAGAGGGTGGTAGTGTGCAGTGTGATGGCTGAGTTCACTGATCACCAAACATCACATGATGGGTGACTGGTGCTGGTGTTGTTGTGGTCTTTGGTGGTTGTAATGGTATTTACAGCAGTGATGCTCCTGCCTTCCCTCTGTGGTGGAGGGGCAGGGTTGCAACTACATACTTTCTGAGGTGTATGCAAACATACTATCGGCGCCCCCCACACTTCACCCCCCACCCCCATCAACTCGGCAAATAATTTTTGGGGTGGTATGGTGGAGGGGAGGTGTAATGGAGGGGAGGTGTGGTGGAGGGGAGGTGTGGTAGAGGAGTGGTGTGGTGGAGGGGTGGTGTGGTGAAGGAGAGGTGTGGTGAAGGGGAGGTGTAGTGGAGGAGTGGTGTAGTGGAGGGGTGGTGTAGTGGAGGGGTGGTGTGGTGGAGGAGTGGTGTAGTGGAGGAGTGGTGTGGTGGAGGGGTGGTGTAGTGGAGAGGTGGTGTAGTGGAGGGGTGGTGTGGTGGAGGAGTGGTGTGGTGGAGGAGTGGTGTAGTGGAGGGGAGGTGTAGTTGAGGAGTGGTGTAGTGGAGGAGTGGTGTAGTGGAGGAGTGGTGTGGTGGAGGGGTGGTGTAGTGGAGGGGAGGTGTAGTTGAGGAGTGGTGTAGTGGAGGAGTGGTGTGGTGGAGGGGTGGTGTAGTAGAGGGGTGGTGTGGTGGAGGAGTGGTGTAGTGGAGGGGAGGTGTGGTGGAGGGGAGGTGTGGTGGAGGGGTGGTGTGGTGGAGGGGTGGTGTAGTGGAGGGGTGGTGTAGTGGAGGAGTGGTGTGGTGGAGGGGAGGTGTGGTGGAGGGGTGGTGTAGTGGAGGGGTGGTGTAGTGGAGGGGAGGTGTAGTTGAGGAGTGGTGTAGTGGAGGAGTGGTGTAGTGGAGGGGAGGTGTAGTTGAGGAGTGGTGTAGTGGAGGAGTGGTGTGGTGGAGGAGTGGTGTAGTGGAGGAGTGGTGTAGTGGAGGGGAGGTGTAGTTGAGGAGTGGTGTAGTGGAGGAGTGGTGTGGTGGAGGGGTGGTGTAGTGGAGGAGTGGTGTAGTGGAGGGGAGGTGTGGTGGAGGGGAGGTGTGGTGGAGGGGAGGTGTGGTGGAGGGGTGGTGTAGTGGAGGAGTGGTGTAGTGGAGGAGTGGTGTAGTGGAGGGGTGGTGTATTGGAGGGGTGGTGTAGTGGAGGGAAGGGGTGGTGTAGTGGAGGAGTGGTGTAGTGGAGGGGAGGTGTGGTGGAGGAGTGGTGTAGTGGAGGAGTGGTGTGGTGGAGGAGTGGTGTAGTGGAGGAGTGGTGTAGTGGAGGGGAGGTGTAGTTGAGGAGTGGTGTAGTGGAGGAGTGGTGTGGTGGAGGGGTGGTGTAGTGGAGGGGAGGTGTGGTGGAGGGGAGGTGTGGTGGAGGGGAGGTGTGGTGGAGGGGTGGTGTAGTGGAGGAGTGGTGTAGTGGAGGAGTGGTGTAGTGGAGGGGTGGTGTATTGGAGGGGTGGTGTATTGGAGGGAAGGGGTGGTGTAGTGGAGGAGTGGTGTAGTGGAGGGGAGGTGTGGTGGAGGAGTGGTGTAGTGGAGGAGTGGTGTAGTGGAGGGGTGGTGTGGTGGAGGAGGGGTGGTGTAGTGGAGGGGAGGTATTCGGAAGCAGATGTAGTTGTAGAAAGTACCTGAGAGACTAGTACTGTCTCACTGCGAACTGGTCTGAATCTAACGAACTGTTATACGTTCTTATAGATTAACAATAAATGCTGTGCTTCATAAGATATTTGGTACAGCTCACTGAACTTTTTGCTGGACTACATGTTTATTCTTTGAAAGTATTTTTATTGTTGCTCTCAGAGCTCAAATGGCATTTCAAAAGTGATGCAAAATGTGTTTTTAGTTTGATTGTGCATCAGTTTCAGCTTTCATGACATCCCACGTGGATGTTTGGAAATGAAGTGAACTCGAAGTCATTTTAGAGAGAAATGTTCACTGGTTTAGAGTGATAAATGTGTATTTATTTGATTAGATGGATTTACAGAAAGAGCTTCCTCCACCTTCCAAATGTGGAAAATGTAGACATGTAGGGTAGGAGTTTAAAAGGGCTCACACATGAGCAGTAGAACATCTGAGATGAGAAGAAGGAGCGAAAGGGAAAGTGTGGACTTAATAAAGCTAATGTTTCCCAACACAAATGTTTCCCAACAATTGTTCCCTAAGTCTTTGCATTCGAATATTGGCCCTTTGGTCAGTGACTGGTTGGTCAATGGCTCCCTCCAGTAAAGTACTGCAGGAGAGAGAAAGAGAGGGAGAGAGAGAGGGATGGAGAAACACACAGAATGAGTCTGGATCAGATTTATCTGTAATAATCCTTCTCTGCTCAGCATTCGTGAATAATGGAGTTCTCTATTATAGGCCACTCTCTCGTAATGACAGAGATAGATCACCGTCCTCTTCCCTGCACGGACTCAGTCTCCTTCTGCCCGTGCACCTTCCATTAGACCACAACTTGCTTGTCAGGTGAAAAACTCAAAGTTCTCACAGCTGGCCTTCCGGGAGGGTCTCCTCGTGGGTTCCCGCAGGGTTGCTGTGAGTTCGGGTGCTGACCCCCCCACACGCCACCACCGTCGACACCATCCGTGTCGTCATAGCTACAGGATGTGAACAGTACTTACACTTATACTTAAACAGGTGTTAAAATATTTTATTTTGTTAATATATTTTTGACGCCGTCCCCCCACTTATTTTAACAGATGTTGCCCCCCCCCACTGCATCTGAACACAGATAAACACGGCATGGATTCATTCAGCACTGTAGGTGTTAATTAACTGTACGTAATTTGCTGTGAGACAACCTCTTAACAAGTTTACGGTATAAAAGTAAAAGTTAAATTCACTAACTTAAAAGACATATATTTGAACCTGTCAGGCCAGCTGTAATTCTACAGTATAATGGAGAAAACCCACTCCACAATGTAGTAGCTTTAAGATTGGACTGAACTATAACATCCTTCGACTCCTTGCATGTGTTTAAGTGCAATTAATGAATCATAATATGAGCAAACAGTGTGGCTGAAGATTAGTTTTTATGATCTAAACCGGAGGCGCACTGTGTTCTCCGAGTCCATTATTGGCTAAAGCCCTAAACTGATCTCAGATCTGATTTTATCAGCAAGCCTGCTGCCCGCTTTTCTGTGGCTGGGTTTACCCCCTGGGGTCAAGCAGTCATTTCGCTGTGGATGAATCAGACCAACATGAATGAGTGTGTTTGAGACCGCAGCTATTGCTATTCCCTATTGACTTCCCTCTCGTCAGATCTCATATTCCACTGATGATAAATCCACAGAGGTCGACAACGGACTACATAAAGCCTGGCACATTGCTCGTGAACAAATCCCGACGTTTGGGTCTTTTTCTTCCATGCCAGGGATTTTTTCCCCCGTTCCGCCCAGACTTACGCTCTCGGCACTGAATTACCTTTCCACCTGTCGCAGAGTGTCGGATCGTGACAAACCGCCGTGGTGCGCGCATGCGTACGGGAATGGGTACGTTAGCGGCCCGGGCGGGAGAGCCCAGCCCGTCAGCGCGCTCGGAACCGCGCTAATGCAGCGCTTCTGCAGTTCAGGCTGTTCGGAGAATATATATTTACTCCTAATGTTATGTAGAAATTTCTGGTTCTGAGAATTTTGAGCGTGGAACTTCGAAGACTGGAAGTTTAAGCTCACGGTTCCTACCACTGTCCTCTCCGGAGAAGTGAAGAGAGCTGAAAGATTGACTATTGATTGGTTATTGGTTTGGGGCTAGATTTGGGTGTATGCGTAGCATTATTTATGTGCAGTTATACGCAACTCAAAGAAAAGACCCCACGGAGATAGTAATAATACATGAGTGCCTGTATGTGTGCAGCAACCTTTTATTGCTCAGAAAATACAAATCGTAGCTGTGTGTAGCCTGGGAGGCAGGCCCTGCCTGCGTCTTCTCCCGCATATAACACGCGTGCTAATGCAGGCGGGATATTTTATGGCTTCCCGCGTTCGCAATCGCTGACACTTTGACATCAAAGCGAGTCTTGGGTTACCACGAGTCGGATACTGAAGTTGACCACCTGTGATCTATTATTCAGTTTCCCAGGCAAACGAACGAGATTATTTAAAAAAAAACTATTTCATCTCGTTTCTTTTGTCTTATCATTGTGATTAGATGCAAACTGCTAAGCACTGTATGTTCATCTTCTACTTACATGTACTGCATTTGGTAGAAGCTATTATTATAAAGACTTACATATTTTTCAGAATGGCAGTACATGTGCTCTCTTAGGAACCAAATCCATGACTATATCTACTAGTATTAATATTACTATCACCAGTGCCAATACTACTTCTTGTAAAAACATCAAATGTTCTGAAAAGTGAAGGTTTATAATTATAAATGGCAAAATGACAATTTTTTGTTGAGTTGAACTTGGGTTTGTCCGAGCAACACCAAAGGCCATCTTCAAAGTGCAAACACATGTGTTTGTGAATGCGTTCTCCAGTTCAGTCCAGCTTCACCAAACCAGGTCTCAGTTCAGTTTGCTTGCACACGAGATCCTCAGAACGTCCAACATTTTCAGCTTCATTCAGATTATTATTCAGATTCAGATTATTAGATTGCTCCTCTCTCATCTGCCTCCTCAGATTATTGAAGCACATCTATGCATTTTCCTCTTCCTGTGGATGTTCAGTATTCTGTGTAGCGCCACCTTCATGCACGGGCCTGAACTCAAAATATCTCAAACGTAGTAAAGATGAACCAGAGATGAAGGCCACATACCTCCGCACCGGTATTTGGCAATTCTTTTATTCTAACCATTTTAATAATCCATGTAAATGCTAAGAGAGGAAGGAAGAAATGTTTGCGAATGGGTTATTATCATGATTTCTCAAGTGAACACACATGCCAGCTAGGCGCTCATGTAAAAGATCAGAGTCTGTCTGCTTATGAAAAAAAGATGAACTCAGCACTCTTTTGGTGAGACTTGTGGGGTTTTATCCTCCGATCAGTCCAGATGGCGTAGCAGCGTTGCGTGCTGCACCTGCACCTGCCCTCGCTCCCAGTTGGTGGTCGGTCAGCCGTCGGAAGGCCAGCAGTCCTCTAGAAGTTGTGGATTCTGCCAGGTGACATCCGGTTTGGGCAAACGGCACCGTTTGATCAGCGGTCACAATGTGAACTCAGCTTCGCAATGTGGGAACAGTTGCAGAAACGTGCCCAGATTTCCAAAGAGTCGTGAAAAGGCTTCATTTCTATGCATCCCGCGTGTGATTACATTTGTGATGTGGGTGACAACAAAGCTGTTGCCCTGTCAAAGAAATTTGATAACCGAAATCATATCAACCATATAACAAGCAATTAACTAGGATGAATTATGCTACCTGAGTAATGAGGTGATGACTGATGGGGGGGGGGGGTTGAATTTAAATATCAAATGTATGTTTTGGTTTTCTATGACTGAAATGTCTTTTGGAGTCATTTGAAATAAAAGCAGACAGCATGTCTCCGTGCTAGCCGCCCTTTCTGCGTCACCCCTGCTGTGTCTGATAAAGTCGGCCTGTTTGGTAGAGCACACGCAGTCTTCACTCGCTGTTGACAGAGGCCAAGGGCTCACTGTGGTGGAACTGAATAAAAACAGAGATTTTCACAGAGATTTCCGAGAGCGTCTCACTCTTATTTAGCCTCGGCGTCAACCACTAGCTCAGATGGAACTGGTCTTTTCTTAATTACCCAATTAGGAATGTGTGCACAGAGATATTGAATAGTGTTTACGGATTGTGCGAATGTTTGTGATGTACGTTGAAGGGAAAATATTAAGCTTTTATGTCATGTGTTGTTCAGGACTTCAAGGAAAATATCAGATTTGTGTTAAAAATATGTGTGGAGGGATCAAGCAGGACAGTTAGTATCAGCAAGATGGGGAATTTAAATGAGGTTTGCTTTGTTCTCTCTAGAACTAGATTTTGTGCATTTACACTAGATGGAAATAAAGTGGATTAGGGAGAGAAATCAAATCAGACAGCCGTAGGGTTTGATTCATTGGACTGAGTGTGTTTGATTCACATGTGAAAAATATTTTTTAGTCTTATTGCAATTATGGACATTGAAATATGTCAGTGTCATGAAATACATGACAACAAATATCCAAAAAAAGGAAATGCAACTAGCGAGGTCCCCTGTGTCATCTGTGCATTAAGATTTCATGGTATTGATTTGGGAGACACAGCGTTAGTTTGGTATCATTTATGGAAAATGATTGGTGGTTAGTTTTTTCAGTGGCGGTTCTCCAATACTGCATGAACCATTAGTCTTTTGAATTGTCACTTCTCGTGTTTAACAAGGTCAGTATTAGGATGTCATTATGTTGATGTAATGTGGTGGGCAGTCAATGGACATGCTTTCTGAGATCAAAGCATCTTTCAGAGTGGATATAACAAGGACTCTGTGTGTGTGTGTGTGTGTGTGTGTGTGTGTGTGTGTGTGTATAGCCCAAAATAGCCCTTGATTATTCAAAGGTTGCACACCCGCTCAGAATGACAAGTTATTCTGTAGGCCAAAGTCAGAAAAGAACAAGCTCACATCACCTTTCCTCATTCAACATCCTGATGTCCCTGAGAGGCAACCCCCGTCTCTCAGCTGCAGTCTTCTGAACAGCACTTTAGAAGGATTCTCGCTGGGCTGGGTGAGTTCTGCGGTGGTTCTCTACAGGACGCCCTGTCCAGACTTACAGAGACGTTATTAGATGTTATGTATGCCTACAGTGAAGAGCAAATATGTGACAGGATTTTGAGTGGACGTCATCGCTCAAATGTATTAAGGACCAAAGACCCCCAACAACATCACAGTGATTGACAAAGGAACCAACCAAAGAATGAGCCTGAACACAATGAACCCATAATGCTCTAGTTTAAGGTTTTAAAATGCTTTGTTAATTTTGTTTTGTCGACCTGAGATTGCAACTTACTCAAACTTCCATTTGAAAAGCATGAAAAAGTAGAAATGTTTTTCTACTTAACTGCCTGGCGGCAGTGACTACGGTGTAATTTACACACCACACGATGTGCAAGTACACTGAATCAGAAGTGTTAAAATTAAGATTCATTGGAATGACGTGGCACTCTAGCACGTTCTGAATGAACAAAGCGTTATGGTGCGTGACACGGACAGGACCAAACTCTGTAGTCTGTCTGTGATGACAAAGCGTGGAGACCTGTGGTCCATCTTCGGTCAACAGTAACTGGTGGAGCAACGGAGCCGAGGAAATCTCGTTAAGACGATGTCTCTGACAAACAGCAAGGAGTTAGCGTCAATGTGTATTGATTTAATTGGTGAGCAATTGCACAAAGGGGGATCATGTCTGTGTGGAAGCTGATTAAAATCAGCACAACACACTAACCGATCACTGTGGAATGTATCGCCATTAAATCAATAAAAATAGGTGATCGTTGTAGGATTCCGATAACAAGGTAATCCAACAACACGCGCTACAGATGTCACATGCATAACATAGACCGGTTACATTGGTTTAAGCATGAAATAAACTGTTGCACCATAGATTTGTTTGGAAACATCTAGAATCGGACAAACAGCTGTTAATACAATCAACATGCAGACATGTTCTTACAGTATATGATCATTCGAAAATCCAGTCTACCATGGTTAATAATAATAATAACCTTAATTATTTTATGCAAAGCAATATTTATTTATTTTCTTAAACAATTTACAAAGTGCTTTTCATAAAATATAATGAATATACATGTAATAAAGCGTTTATACATCCTGACATCTATCACTTTTGAAAGGTATTGGCAAAAGTAGAAGAAACCAAGTATATAATTAAAGAATATCAAATAAAGACCATTTAAAACAAGAATTTATGAATAAGTTAACAGAACTGTCAAGTTAAGGCCACATTAAGTGGAGTGGAGCAGGAGGTGAGGGTGGCACGTTTTTAATGTCCATACTCAAGATATACACAAAACAAAGGGAAGAGTGCGCTAACTACTTATTGAGCAGAGAGAGTCCAGTGTAGCGAACAACGGCCTGAGAACGACAGGAGGGCACAAAGTAAAGGAGGGACCAGCAACGCCGACACAGTCAGGGCTCCAGACATTGATCAGCGCCGGTGGATTGGACCTGTGGGTTTATATAGAGGGGCAGAAACAAGGAACGGGTGATGATGGATGGAAGAGACAGTGGCTGGATGGGGCTGTCAGTAGGTAGGGGATTGAGAGTCAGGAAGCGTGTGTGTGTGTGTGTGTGTGCGTACCCCTTGTGTTCTGGGACTGGCCTACTGCGACAGCTTGATGGCTCGCCCCAAAGTCTTTTACGCAGCCTTCTCTAAATCCCTGAGAGGATGTCAGTCTTCTCTTGGTCTCCCTGGGAATAATAGCTAGTTCACGTGAAGATTTGGTCACCAAAACCAAAAACATGTTGAATCTCAGTCCTAAAGTTCTAATGTAAATATGTCTAAACATATGTCAGAACAAAAGTTCAATGTTGTAAACAAACATAACAGCAAAGACTTAGATTGAGAGTAAGTGTCTTTAGTGCAGAACCTTAAAACTCTCCCTTGCCCATATTCAGAGCTTTGAGGATGAACACAGACCAGTGTAATGAAATGCAGAGCCAAATGGTATATCAGATGATGGGCATCACTGCAAGGTGTGGTCATGAGGTCTGCTCTGTCCAGGGAGGCCATGTCAAGACACACTAAATAATTAAAACAACCTTGATGTCTTCCTTTGCATGTCCCAGAAGACAGTGGAAGCACAAGGTGTCCATGATATTCCTCTTGCCAACACATGCTAATTGTAAACACCCCCCCCCCCCCCCCCCCCATCAAAGCACACAAACACATGCAAACATAATTTATCACTGCATTATTTATCATTTGTATGACTAATTCATCTGGAGATTTCCACTCGAGTCACCCAGCAGGTGAAGGCTGTAGAATTGACACTCGCCAACCACAGGACTCACTTATCCAAGCGTGCATGTCAAGTTGAAGCAAAGGCTCTACATTCCACTTCAGCCTGATGGTTCTCAATTGTCCTGTTTTTTTTCCCTTTCCAAATGTAACAAGCAGGATCAGGCTTATTATCTACATACCTACTCTACTATTGGAAGAACATCTAAAACCTGAAGAAGAGACAGCCAGAAGAAAAGTTAACGCTATTAAATAGAGACATCACATCAACGTCTCTGTGCTTACCCAGGTGAGAGAGCTTCAGGATCAGAGCACAGCTCATGCACTTGACCTTTATATTTGTCTGATAATTGGTCTGATAATGGGGAATGCGTTCAGGACGTGAGTTCATGTTTATGTGCTGAGCATTTCTTGTGGTTCACTTTATGATTATGACTGAAAACAGATCCAAGGAGAGGGATAGACGGATAGAGGGATAGAAAAGCACACAAATTAATTCCTAATCTGAAATGTAACATTAAATAGAAATCACCCTCTGAAAAAAAGTTTACTCAGCTTCTCAGATATCTCTGGCACGGTGCCAATCATATAAACAATCTCTGTATTTTGAAGCCAACTCCATTAATCCGGTTACCCGCGCGTTTCCCCGTCCTGGCGCTGTCGTTTGCACGAGACTCAAATGCATCTGGGCCGACCATCTCGGTTTTGGCTCTCTTGCCCTGTTGGAGAAATGAGCAAGCAGGCGATCGTTAAGTTGGGGGATTTCAGAGACACGCCGTTGATGTGATTTATTGCATTTATCAACCTCGAATTTAAATTACAGGACGTCAGGACTGATGCAGTACTGAGAATAGGAAGCAAAATGCAGACATATACAGAGGGCAGACCTTGGCAATCAGCTTGCAGAGCTGTAATACATGGCACTGAGATTTGGGCAAAGGGGCAGTTCCTCCATAAATAATTAACAATGTTCCCTCCAAGATATGCATGTGGGATCTAGCAGAAGTCATAATTTTCCTTTGATCACCCCGAAAGTCTATGTGAAAGAGAAATGAGTGTCGGCTGTTCTTTGATAGAGGTAGTTCGGGTTGGTGGATGTACAAATACGATGATGTTATCCAAGCATTCCGTGTCTTTCAGTTCACATGATGAAATCACCAATAAATGAACTCTTGCATAAGAGCTCTAACCAGAGTATGCTCACTGGGTCTCATTAAAAATCATTACACAGTGATTGTTTGATTTTGACAGCCAAGTCTATCTCCTACTACTGTCTGATATTGCCAGATGTGTGTAACTGAGGTAAAACTCAAGTAAAAACTTTTCGTTTGAATATCCAGCTTTGTTCATTGGCTCAAGTTTGTTGGTAAAATTAATAAGTGCTTGGCAACACAAAACTAGAGCACGATGTTTATTTCTAAAACTTCAACTTTTATCCATTTGAATAGAGCCTAGCTGTCCAAAAGGCAGCATGGTGCTGTATTAGGTTTTTAATAACAAAAATAGCCTAAAGTGCTCTTTCTAAATGCAACAGTCTTGGCTTGGGTCTCATTTCAGCTCTGCTGTAACGTCAACCTCTACCTTATTTCCCATTGGCTCCTGACAGCACCCCTAGCCAATAGATGCACCCAAACATTTTCACAACATTCCATCCTTAAGTGCACTTCAAGCATTCACACACACGGTGCTGGTATCAAAATCCCAAACCTCTTTATGTTTTTTCTGCTGCAACAACGTTTTTCATCAAGCAGTACGGATGGTGTTCTGAATCAAAACTTATCGGTCTGGAAACAAGGAGCCAGTGACACAAGCAGATGAAGACCAGGGCCTTTCTGTCTCTACAAACTTGTTTAGCTGCTATTTTCCCGAAAATTCACTGTTTCACTGTATTTTCATTTCATCTGCCAATGTTTCCTCTGACAATAACTCACTCCTTAATAACTGTACACATTCATAACATAAAAATCAACAGCACGCTTGTCTTGCATACAAGCATCTTCTATGACAATCCTTCTGTTCCATATAAAGGCACAGAAAGATTTCTTTAATGACTGTCAAATAAGCAACAGCTAAAATTTGCAAACAAATCATGTGATCAGTCTTTGCATTTATGCACTGTGTTTTCCAGGCTATGGAATACCTACGTTTAGATACATAATACACTCTTGTAAGGTTTGCTAGCTCCTGGGAACCACCAGCACCAGCAGTGAGATGAGAGGACCCAGTGAGGTGAGAGGACCCAGTGAGGTGAGAGGACCCAGTGAGGTGAGAGGACCCAGTGAGATGAGAGGACCCAGTGAGGTGAGAGGACCCAGTGAGGTGAGAGGACCCAGTGAGGTGAGAGGACCCAGTGAGATGAGAGGACCCAGTGAGGTGAGAGGACCCAGTGAGATGAGAGGACCCAGTGAGGTGAGAGGACCCAGTGAGATGAGAGGACCCAGTGAGGTGAGAGGACCCAGTGAGATGAGAGGACCCAGTGAGATGAGAGGACCCAGTGAGGTGAGAGGACCCAGTGAGATGAGAGGACCCAGTGAGGTGAGAGGACCCAGTGAGATGAGAGGACCCAGTGAGGTGAGAGGACCCAGTGAGATGAGAGGACCCAGTGAGGTGAGAGGACCCAGTGAGGTGAGAGGACCCAGTGAGATGAGAGGACCCAGTGAGGTGAGAGGACCCAGTGAGGTGAGAGGACCCAGTGAGATGAGAGGACCCAGTGAGATGAGAGGACCCAGTGAGGTGAGAGGACCCAGTGAGATGAGAGGACCCAGTGAGATGAGAGGACCCAGTGAGATGAGAGAACCAGGCTCCCCCTCTAAAGTCAAGGTCCCTGCTTCCAACACCTTCGAGTCAAGACCGGTTCTTATACAGCGCTGCCACTAGGTCTGCCTACAGGTCGATAGAAACTGTTCGGTAGTCTTTTGCTTTTTTCTGGGTATTGAGATTCTGCTATATTCTCCTTTATACTCATATTTTTAATCTTTTATTTATTTATTTAATACTTTTTCCAACCAGTGATTATAAAAGTTATAAAACGAACATTTGACCTGACCCGACTTACCTATTCCACACCCCAACAAAGGATCTATTAGTGGTGTAGACTGTCTCACTCTTTTAATGTACATAAATGCTCATTCAACTTTACACCCTACGCATGTGCCCTAGACTTGGTGCTTTTGTTAACGAGCTTGGCTCCTTATTCCGAGGGCGGCAGTGAAGGTACAAGCTTATGTCCAAGAAACAACTCATTCCAGGTCCTTTTGACCGCCTATGAATGCTGAACTGTCATTTCTTTTTGAGCAGTCCACGAAGCAAGCCATGACAACCACTCCAAAGTGGAGCGCAGAGAGAATTAAACCTGCTCTCTTTGCCTGAAGCTTTTTCATGTTTTTTGATGAGAATCATGGTTTGTGTTAGAGTAAACCCAGAGATTTGCATCCTGGTTTACGCTAAAGGGAGACTGGCCCGTCCTTTGTCATATTGGATTGCTAGAGTGGAGAATGAGTGTGATCCATCAGTCTACCTCACGGCAATGCATGCATGTATCTCTGCCTGCTGTAGACTAACTGGAAGAACAAAGGCACTTTCCTGGTGCACCAGTGATATGAACAGACCCAGCCTGCCCTCTAAGGCCACGCTCCTGGTCTCCACCACCTTTGGGTTGAGACTGACTGATGTACAGCACCACCACTAGGGTGAAAGGTTGGCCTACACACCAATAAAAACACAAGAGGTTAAACTATTGCAGCCAATGTCTCTAAAAGTTGTGACAAACACACAACATACACTATTCACAAAAAGTTAGGGATATTTGGCTTTCGGGTGAAATGTATTGAAAATGTAAATTCATGTTAGTGATATTATATCAGAAAAATAGGACATTTACATAGACGCATACACTGGTGATTTCCTCATCTCTATTTATTGAAACAAAAGCCAACAACAAGCATGTCAGTGTCTCCATAACGTGTCATGTTGTTCACAAGTTGAATGATTGTCTGCTGAGGCATGGCATCCCACACTTCCTGAAGGGCGCTCGGGTCATTGAGGTTCTGTGGTACAGAGTTATGAACCTCTACATGGCGACTCAGCTGATCTTATAGGTTTTCTATGGGATTCAGGTCTGGAGAAAGTGCAGGTCACTCCATTTGAGGAACCCCAGACTCCAGAATTTTCTAATGATGCAACCTCGATGAGCTGGAGCGTTGTCGTCCATGAAGATGAAATTAGGCCTGTGTTGTTTATGCAGAGGCTGGAATGACTGGAATAATGTTACTCAAGTAGTATGGGCTGTACCATTCACAAAGTGTAGAGCAGTTCTATATTGACTAGACACAACTGCTCACATTGTAACACCAACACCACTAAAGGCTTGTCTGTTGACAGCAATGGCTGATGCATAGCACTCTCCTCGACGTCTCCAACATCATAGCACTCTCCTCTACGTCTCCAACATCATAGCACTCTCCTCGACGCCTCCAACATCATAGCACTCTCCTTGTTGTCTCCAACATTGTTGGTGGTCATCATTTCTGCTCAGCATGAATCGAGTTTCATCAATGAACAGCACCAAGATCCACTGGTCCCTCGTCCAGCGTAAATGCTCCCTGGTCCATGTAATGAATGAATGAATTAATGTTCGATTTATATAGCGCCTTTCCAAATTCCCAAGGCGCAAGTCACAGACAACCAATCACACACACACCGGCGAGAAGCGGCAGCCAATTGCGCACAGCGTACTCTCTACCGGAAGCCACAGCCCCCTGGGGGACTGAATGGGGTGCAGGAAGGGGAGAGAGGACAGACCCTAGTGGCAGAGCACCATCCACCACTGGGCATACAAGCAAACACATACACAGACACTACTTTTTATTGAACATAGAAACACACACTCAGGGAGAATTTGTCAGGAACTGCCAATTTACCTAACCTCCATGTTTTTGGACTGTAATGGACGATGACACCTGTGCCTGGTGGTGTGGTCGACCTTTGCAGGTCGTCCAGCACGCAGACCACTCTGGTATAAACGGCTTCAAATAGTGTCATCTCCCTTAAATGTGCCTGGAGTTGTGTGGCATTCATCATCCGGTTCTGCAGGGCACTGTTCACAATGAAGAGGTCATCAGAGTGGGATGTGGCTAAAGGACGTTCACTTCTACACCTTTCTTTGACTTTTCCAGTCTCTCTGTATCTCTGTTGCAACCTGCTGATGACACTCTGTGACACTCTTAGCTCCATCTAAGAACATTCTCTTTGACGCTTTGCAGTGGAGATGTACTGTTGATCAATTGTTAGCTATCATCTTGGTTTCATGGTGACAAAATGTGAACAGCATGAGGAGGAGTACTGTTTACATACCAATTCTAATTGAAACAGGAAATGTATTGGTCAATTCATCGATCAAACACCTGTTGTGAATTTTTCTAAGCGTCTTGTTTTGCTGTTAAGCCTCGAGTTGTGCAAAAAGTACTGAAATATTGGACATGTGCATTCAAGTTTAGAGAAGGTCACATTAAGCTCACCTGTAAAATTTCACCCGAAATCCAAATATCCCTAACGTTTTGTGAGGCGTGTGTCCTTGTTAACTGTAGGCTTAAGGCTAGCTTGTCCTTTGTTATATTGGATTGATGGATTTGGCAGTGAGAGTGAGCCATCATTCTCCCTCAATGCAACATGCCTATATACTTCCTGAGGAGACTGAGGAAGTGTGTGATGTTTCCCATAATCCTCAGCAACTTTTACAGGTGTCATTGAGACTTGCTTGATGAGCGGCATCACCGTGTGGTACGGCAGCACAACTGTAAGGGACCATGAACACCTGCAGAGAGTGGTGAAGACTGCTGAGAAGATCACCAGAACTCCACTGCCCTCTCTGCAGAACATCCACCACTGCAGAATCCACAGGAGAGCTGCGTCCATGTCAAAGACTCCAACCCCCCCCCCCCCCCCCCCCCCCCAGCACGGACTGTTAACAGTTCTGTCCTCAGGGTCACAGGTACAGGAGTGTGAAATACAAAATCACTAGATTAAAGAACTCTTTCTTCCCCACTGCCATCAGACTATTGAACCTACCACAGAAATAAAGTATTTAATCTATAATTACATGCCACTGTGACTTCACTGTAGCATGTCATTTTACTGCATTATTGCATATTTATATGCATGTCACTGCCCGCCCAGTCACTGCTGTAATTTTATACATATTGTTGTAAATTTCTATGGAAATTTAGAAGCATGTACATTTATTTTAGTACCTTTATTTAGATCTTCTATTTGGCATTCTTGGCAAGGAGCAAAGAAAGAATATAATTGTACACGGAAACCTGTTTCCTTACTGTGCAAATGACAATAAACTCTCTTAAATCTTAAATATTCTTGTCTGCTGTAGATCCAGTATGGTGTGTGACCAACTGGTCTCCATGCACAGCCTGCAATCAATCCGACAAATTGAATATATAAAACAAACAAGAAAAACAAACAATTGGAGAACCTCTCCAAAAAGCTTCAGCCAGTGCCATTTTGCCAGACGCCTGAATTTGTGAGCTGGCAAAGAACAGACAATCGCTGGGCAAAACAAACAGTGTGCCATTTCAGAACTTTGTTCTGGCTCATTGAGGAATGCTGGGGTAGGTGTGCTCTGGGCTTCATGGAGGAAAACCTATTATATCCTAATGAGCCTGTTATTTCCCAACGAACCATATGACCACTGTGGAATGACTCACGATATGGCACCGGGACGACCAACAACACTTCGTACAGCCATTCCTCCAACATCATGGAGACACTAAAATTCCAGCCCGGTGAACGCTCCAAAATGAAGCTCCAACATTAACACTTAACACATTAACCACAAGTATCATGACCCAGAGAGATGTTGTGATTCAAGCTGTGAATTCAGGAGTCTTCCTTCATGAACTAACTTTTACCTTGGAGATTCAGTAAGTGCTCGGACTCATACAGTACTTTACTAAGGCTCTCGGTACAAGAGTTGTGAGACAGTGAAAATTAAAAACTGGACCTGAATTAGGGGTCTCACACTGAAGCTGTAGACACCGTTCAGTTGGGCTCAACCAGAACCCAGGCAGGCTCCGCTGGCATGGATCGGTGTGTGCATACACTGCAGAAGTTGGAACTAAAAAGGATCAAACTGGAGGTTAATTTGATGGAAAGAAATACACTAATTCCCCATGTTTGAACAATGTTGTTGTTTTTGTTGTTGTTAAAAAGGTCTTAAACTGTTTTTAAAGGTCATGGGCATCCATAATTATGTAAAACACCATTGTCGACTAAAACATTTGCTAGATAAATCTGCTAATCAAATGAAATAAAAGTAATAAATTAAAGTAGCCTATAGGCTACACTTTCTGACTTCACTCCTGTGCCGAATTCCTTTAGAAACTGCGCAAGTAAACTTTGGCCTTCGGCTGTATTTACGACAGACTTTATCTTCAGGAAGTGAAATGATACTTCTTGTCTTTACTCTACGGGTACTGTGTAAACCAGCTAATATGGTTATAACCGCACGAATAAATGCACCGCCGCCTTCTTCATACTCCACGGGCGAGTATAGCGGCCAGAGTGACACTGACGTAGCTCTGACGTGTCTCTGACGTCGCCGTTCTCGCGCTCTCCCCGAGCAGCGAGATGCATTCTGGGTCTACAACAAGATGGCGGCGCCCTTGCACAAGTGCTGAGATAGCCGCAGTTCTCGACGGGAACAAGAGAGCCGAACGGAACCGGCCGGGTCGCTACGGCGCTTAAACTCCACTGAAGACCACACACACACGGGGAGGGAACAGTTACTGTAACGCCCCGGGCTGCGGCGACGGCGTGTGGCGTGGCTCAGGCAGAGTGTGGGTGCGAGGATGGGCCTGGGTCGGAGCCGCTGGCCCTAACCAGGAGCGGGCAGAACCACCGCGGCTCCCCCTGCGCACACATACCGCTCCAGCTCGGCTCCGACGGCTTTCACGTTCTGCAGAAGTTGTGGACGCTGCCGTATAATCTGCTGACGGGAGCGATCTGCGCCACCGCCTCGGTCCTGGTCGGGAGACGCGCTGGTTCCGCCGCGGCGGTTCGTGGGTTGGAGATCTCGCCGAGGTCCGTACCGACCTGTCAGAGCCAGCGCTGTGGTGGCGAACATGCTGTTCCAGCTGTGTGTGTGTGTGTGTGTGTGTGTGTGTGTGTGTGTGTGTGTGTGTGTGTGTGTGTGTGTAAACTGGTCGACCTTGGCTTCATAGAGCTGTCACTGACGTTTGAGTTAGAGTGTGAGGTGCTCCTGTTTTGATGTGGTTCAGTGGTTGGGTGATTTTTTTTTGCTTCATATCCAAGTTAGAAATTGGTTTGAACACTTTCTCACTTTCGATTGCTAGTTTTCCTTCTCAGAAAATGTAGGTGATGCCTTTGTTTTCATCACTGTTAACATAATTATGTGGAGTAGAGAGTTGTGATATAACTGTAGTTTGAAAAAGGCCACTGTCACACTAAAGGAGATGATATGGGTTAGGATTTCCTTTGATTATGGAATTTTGGCCTACATCTTGTTACAGGTATGTTTTATCTGACAGACTTGTAGTAAATCACAACATGTTTCTTGTACTGTTTACTGTGTTGTCTGAGAGGAGCCAGAGTGGTGTAAACTGGGTACTGTAGTGTTACTGTTAGTTAATTCAGTGTTTACTGTTAGTGGCTTTTTAAGTCTGTCGGTCACATTCATCATTATGAAATAGCAAAAAGAAAAATAGTCACATGTTCTTCTATTTGGCCCTTTGATTGTCATGCACTAGTTCACTTTGGGTGCACTAGTATTTGCTGCTATTTTGTTACTCATCTTGTACAACACCAGAACCATAATTCGCCAAATGTTTGTTATGAAGATGTTAAAATAATACTTTTCGCAATGTGATGTGAAGGTCTGACATCTGTGCTGCTGTCAGCTACACCTCATCTCCGCATCACCTTTGTTTAGTCTAAAATTTGTTTGAAATTACAGTTCTGGTCATCATTACATTGTTTAGGTGTGCTCACAATGTTTAAAGTCTGTGTTCTATATACTGGTCCAATTTTTTTTCTGAAGTGCATTTTCCCAGAATAAATCAAAAGATGTCACTCTTTATGTATCTAAACTTTTTTTACTGCTAAATGGGGAAATCAACCAGTGTATGGTAACTTCAACAAGAAAAAAGTATAGCACTCTCGTTTTAAAAGGCTGTAACATTGGTTGATATAGATAATTTTTTTAAAACATCATTCCTAAATAGAAAAAAAGTAATCTACTTTAATCTATGATATGAAGTCTCTTGACTGACTCTCTGTCTCAAAACACTGTTGATAGACATGCAGTGTCTCTGACTGGGAGGTGTGTGCGTGTGTGTGTGTGTGTGTTGCAGAAGTCTGATGAATATGGATGCTGAGATCCTTCAGTCGCCCGTGGTGGGGCTGTCTGAGGAAGAGGAGGCTGACGTGAGTGACTGGAACCTGCCGCTCGCCTTCATGAAGAAGAGGCACCTGGAGAAGATCGAGGGCTCCAAAGCGCTCGCACAGAGCTGGAGGATGAAGGACAGGGTGAGGGAGAGAGAGAAAGAGAGAGTGTGTGAGAGAGAGAGAGAGGTGGGGGGAGGTGATAGTGTGAAGAAGGGTTGAGACATTTTCCTGAGGGAAAGTGGCATGTTTTGCTAGGGGATGTAACAGCACAGGACAAGGGGTGTGTGTGTGTGTGTGTGTGTATGTGTGTGTGTGCATGCGTGTGTGCATGTGCATGTGAGTGCATGCATGTGTGCCCGTGTGGGTGTGTGTGCGTGCGCGCCCATGCGTTTGCATGTGGCTGTGCGCACTTTTCTGGGTCAGCTTTGCTTAGCTGCACACAGCGCCATCAGTGGCAGGGAACGGTACTGCATGGTTCAGGGTTTTCCCTCTTCCAACACACCTGCCAATAACCATCAGCTGAACTGAGGCAAACTGCAGAGTCCTGCAGTCCTCTAGGGCTAAGAGCTCCTCCCACTCATGCTGCGCTTCTGACAATAACAAAACGCTTGTTATATCTATATATACAAAGGGTAAAAGAAAATGGGCTCCATTTTTTCAACCCGAATGCCATTTGTCCTGGGAACTGATATGACTCCAACTGGGGGATTGTGAAACAGTGGGAGTTTTCCAGTACAAGTAAGGGAGCTAACCTTTACCACACAAACAGACCTCTCAAAATGCCAAGCCTGGTGTAGCAATGCATTCATTTGGATGATGTACTTATGTGACACAGCTCTCCTGCTGGGTAATTAGGCTATATGTCAGGCTCTTATGGTTCACAGTATTGTCTTCTGTGTTTAGTAAGCCTTAAACCCTACTGCATAAGGTAGTTATAGCACTGGCAAGCCCGTTTTGGCAATAGTTTGTGAGTCATCTTTAAGACTTTTATTGCTTAGCAGAAAAATGGATGCCATTTCAATGGCTTTATTATTAGACTTTCTGTAGGGATTAAGGCACTTTAAGCCATTTAAGCTTCATCTGCATATTCAGGCTTCTTTCGTAGCCTCATAAATGATCTCGTATAGTAAACATCTTAAAAGTAAATATAATGATAGTGTCTCAGATTGTGAGATGCATGGAACACGTTTTAACAACTGGACGTTGTTATTCTCGTTTTGACTCTCGATAAGAAACTTTGCAACTGGGTGGTGTAGCAGTTGCAGGAGAGCTCTCTCTCTGGTCAAACAACAAACAAAGTGAGACACCGTGGATCACAAGTCCAGTCCTGCCACAGGGTGCTTGGGATCTTTGAGGAGTAGTACAGCGTGGTACGGTTAGCGTACAGGGCCTATGCCTGCATGTGTGTGTGTGATGTCATTTCCCCATGCCTGCATGCATGTGATGTCATTTCCGCTTGCCCACGTGCATCCAGCCACAGGTGGGGGTTGCAGGAGGCGCTGAGGGCCCAGCACCACGGCAGGGGCCAATCCACCCTTGGGTTTCAAAACCACAAGCTCAGCATATTTACTCCATCATTCTGGAGTGGGTTTTGCACTATGGGCCTTTCTCCCGATGTGGCATTTTACACGCATTGTGCTAGAAGATAAAAGCGTAGAAGGTTGTTTCCTACAGAATGGTGTAGTACGGAATAGCCCAGGCCACAGAACAAACCTCTGACAGGAGCTGTAGGTGCTGCGCCCATTAAAAATGGATCCCAGCTGTCCTATTGCTTTAAGTGCTGAGTACAAAGGCAGAAATCAGGCCTGATGAATCTCTGTTGCTTGGTTGAACCTTGCTGAGTTTATCCTTTTTTTTTTTTGTATAAAATATTCATGCTTAAAGCGACTTTCTCTAAAAGGTACGCCGGTAAAATCCTAATATCTACAAATGGAGTTTTCGTATTCAGCCTCTGGCATGTGATACAGTGAAGAATGGCCAAGCATTAAGTGGGAGTTTCATAACCTCGTCCAGCTGAATCAAGATTTGGTCGGATGAATTTCAAAGATGGTCCTGAATCTTTTTTTTTTCCTCTTGCTTTTTGGACCGGGTTTGTGTGCAGATGGTGGCAGCTCGCTGAAGGGTGATGTTTTCTTGAAGGGTGATGTATTCCTGAATGGTGGCGTTGCTCTGAATGGTGGTGTATTACTGAAGGGTGGTGTATTACTGAAGGATGGTGTATTACTTAAGGGTGGTGTTTTCCTGAATGGTGGCGTATTACTGAAGGTTGGTGTTTTCCTGAATGGTGGTGTGTTTTCCTGAAGGGTGGTGTGTTTTCCTGAAGGGTGGTGTGTTTTCCTGAAGGGTGGTGTATTACTGAAGGGTGGTGTATTACTGAAGGGTGGTGTGTTTTCCTGAATGGTGGTGTGTTTTCCTGAAGGGTGGTGTATTACTGAAGGGTGGTGTATTTTCCTGAATGGTGGTGTATTACTGAAGGGTGGTGTGTTTTCCTGAATGGTGGCGTATTACTGAAGGGTGGTGTATTACTGAAGGGTGGTGTATTACTGAAGGGTGGTGTTTTCCTGAAGGGTGGTGTTTTCCTGAAGGGTGGTGTTTTCCTGAAGGATGGTGTATTACTGAAGGATGGTGTATTACTGAAGGGTGGTGTATTACTGAAGGGTGGTGTATTACTGAAGGGTGGTGTTTTCTGTGCCTGTGAAGCATTTCCCTTCTGTTTGATGGTAGAACATTCAAGAAGAGGGGCGACTATATCTTTGACTGGAGGCTAAATCTTCTTGTATTGCAGCATCAGTCAGAGGATAGATAAATACCTCTGGACTTGTGCCCTGACTAAATGGATTGTGTCATTGATTTTTAGGGTGTTAATGAACTGTTATTTCTGACCACAAAAAATGGTCTATTGATCATTTTACTATTGATCGTTTTACAGACCTCCCCTCAAAAAACCAAGCCGATACCAGCACACACACGATATATCGTCCAAGCCCCACGCGGTCCAGTGGGACAGATAAAACTGGTAGTCTATTGCCAGTCCACTCCTGCTCTGTGTGTGTGTGTGTGTGTGTGTGTGTGCGCCTCCTGGTGCCCTTTGTAAACTGCTGTAAATGATGATGAGCATCATGGGAAATCAAGGCCATTATGACGTTATTTTTCGTGGGCCTGTTCTCCTCCGGTGGCTGACTGCATCAATACGGCGAGGACATTGGCCACTGGGTGCTTGGAGTGGGACGCTTTTAACTGGTGTGGGCCGTAAGTTATGTTACAGTTAAAACTGCGAGCTCCATGGCCCTTGAGCAGGTTGTTGCTGTACCTTAAGCCAATTGGAAGAATTATCTGTCTATTAAAGGGCTGGATCCACTCCCGGTGGACAGTAGGCGTTATTGCGGATGCATTTGCGCTGATTGATAGTTTGTTTATTTTGGTAGCATTTGTGCGAATCCGAGACGAGACTTTCCACAATGGCGCCTCAGAGGCGTTACGAGTGGCCGTTACGAGTGGCCGTTACGAGTCGAACGTTTCATCGGGATTCTGGTGCCTGCTCTTCGATTGGCTATCGTACACTGCGGAGCTGCAAAGGAGCACGTTCACACGTCTGCAAGCGTGAGCCATGAGGCGGACAACGTTGGCTACGCTGGGACTCAGAAGCTCTGGGATGGACGCGTCGTACTGGAGGGCTCCTCGCTTGTGTCGCCCTTTGCTTAAACTTCAACCAGACTTTCCGATATATGAAGACCTTAAGTTATACACTTTCACGTGTGCTGTCCCCAGATCCGATCGGCCTTTGTGTTCGGTCTGTTGCTGAACCGCTCCGGTTTTCGCAGAAGCACCGTAGTCCTCAGAGCGTCTGCTGCGGTCTTCGATGGATCTATGGTTCTTGTGGCCTAGATGAAAGGAATGGGAGTCTCACCCAAATACGCCTCACACGGTGACTGCGTGCGGTGACTGGGTGCGGTGACTGGGTGCGGTGACTGGGTGCGGTGACTGGGTGCGGTGACTGGGTGCGGTGACTGCGTCTGCTCATGTTCATTGCCAGTGTGAGTCCATTGTGATGCGTGCGTTTGTGCACGTGGTGAACGCGTCGTGCGTGGTGAGTGTACCGCAGCTGCCTGCGTGCAGAGAGCGAGTGGTGCACGTGTGCGGTCACGTGTGAGCGTGTGGGCGTGTGACGAGGGCATTTGAGCGTTCTCTTTCTCTCTCGCCGCGTTGTTCTCCGGCAGAAACGCCCTGACTCAGCCTCCTGTCTCCTCTTTCACTCCACAAACGGCGGCGTCAGCTCTCCGGAGGGCTGGCTCACCACGCCTCTGACGCTGCCGTCTCCGTTGGAAACGGGCCCTTACAGCTGACTGCCCGGCCGGCTGCGAAGCGAACAGGACCCGGATCAGCGCTGCATTCCTCTGCACGCACACTGTACCCACGATGGGAGACCAGTGTCAGTTTACTGCTGAGAACATCAGGCCCGCTACTCTGAGAATATTTGTTGCCCTGGGGCGTCTGTGTGGTTTAGAGAGGGGCAAAGAAGAAACCGTTTATCGTATACTTGTTCCTGCACAGTAGTCGTTTCATTGACGTTATTAGCTGTGTATCATTCACCTAATTCCCCTCAAGGCCTCAGTTTTTTTTATTTTAATTATGGCACTAAATATGACTGCTTATGCCCTCAGAAATGCGCAATATAAATATGATGGCTTGTGCCCTCAGAAATGTGTAATATAAATATGACTGCTTATGCCCTCAGAAATGCGCAACGGCGGCCATTTAGGGATATTTAGCGTCAAGCCCCACTGGGAGTGGCGAGTGGCTGGTGTTTCCTGGCGGCTGCTGGCCGGCCTGTGTGTTTTCTCCCTGGACTTCCTCTGCCTACAGAGCTCCATGCCCTTAAAACTGCTCCGACATGCACAGAGACAGCTGCCTTGGCTGTTAAGTGTGCTCATTTGCTCTTTCTCTCTCTCTCTCTCTCTCTCTCTCTCTCTCTCTCTCTCTCTTTCACACGTTTCCCTCCCTTTATCGCTGTCTCTGTCTATCTCTGTCGGTCTCTATCTATCTCTGTCTCTCTTTATCTATCTCTGTCTCTCTCTATCTATCTCTGTCTGCCTCTATCTGTCTCTGTCTGTCGCTATCTGTCTCGGTCTCTTTCTCTTTCACACTGCAGTGTCTGTTTCTTCCCTCCCTCTCTCCCTCCCTCTCTCCCTCCCTCTCTTCCTCCCTCCCTCCCTCCCTCTCTCCCTACCTCCTGCAGTACTGTGTATCAATAGTGTATTGATAAGGGCTCAGGAGATTGGCAGTTCTAAAGGTCACGATGCTAGAGGTCAAATAGCCCTGTGGACCTCGTTTCCGTGGTTCTGCTAGTTTCCGTGGTTCTGCTGGTGGGGGACCAGCCAGCTCAGCTCAGTCCTCATACCCGCTCACACAGCGAGGAACTGTACCGTGGAGCTTGTCTGTCTGGACGACAACAATGTTCAGAATTCCCTTTTTCCTAGAGAAAGTTTTAATTGAGTGTGTGAGCGTGTGTGTGAGCGTGTGTGTGAGAGAGTGTGTGTGAGAGTGTGTGAGAGAGTGTGTGTGAGAGTGTGTGTGAGAGTGTGTGTGAGAGTGTGTGAGAGTGTGAGTGTGTGTGTGTGCGTGCACACTGTAAGGTGTGGACACATAACACAGAGCTGAGTCCCCATGTCTGGTGATTTTGGTGGGTCAGTATCTCTGGGGTTTATACAAACAGAGAGAGAGAGATTAAGTCTCCTTAATCATGCTTAGTATGGATGCAGCATTGTGAATCTACACATGTACATGTACACACAAACACACACATACACACAAACACACACACGCTCAGCAGGTGTGCTGCCTGTCATCTGCGTTCAGTCATGAATATAACGTCCTATGTTTACAGTCCAGCTTTGCGTCCACCTGCGGGCCGACAGCATTTCAGGCTAAAACCCTCGTGAAGTCTCACCAAACACTTCACATCCTGTCGTACCTTCTACCCAGCGTGGACACCAGGCTCCGTTCGGGACGGGCATCGCACTTTTCCACAGTGGCAGTCACCTGTTTGAACCTACTGTCCGTGTTGCCTCTGTTGGCTAATCATCTCGATCATGTAGTGTCTAATGGACACTATTCAACATGATCGTACGGGGTGTTGGAGTCTACTGCAAAGTTCCTGGTGTAATCCGTGGAACAGGAAACTGCGATCCAACAGAACCGGCTTCCTCGGTTAACTTGTGCAGGTAGACGTCCTGCTCTTAACCCCTTCACTAAACCCCCTTGTAAGCCAGTCATTTATTTATCTATTTTTAACCCCCTGGTTTCCTTACATGAACATGTGGATGTCGGAATGCAACGGCCCTCTTCCTGTCCGAGCGTTTACAGTGATATACAAGTCCTACCGCAAGCATGCAGGACACATGCCCCCTTATCCGTGAACCCGTCCGTGACGGCGTGGGCAGGTCGTGTCCGAGCTGCAGGAGAGCCCATCAGCTCCTGAGAGGTTGTAAACACGCTCCATGCAGACACGTCTGGCTGCGGGCCAAATGAGCCCGTAATGATATAAAACGGCCCGGCCTCTTTGCGTAACGGGCCAAAGCTGTGATTTACACACACCATGTGTATGGGTGTGTGTGTGTGTGTGTGTGTGTGTGTGTGTGTGTGTGTGTGTGTGTGTGTGTGTGTGTGTATGCTTGTGCATGTAAGGTGCTCATACGTGCGTGCGTGTGTGTGTGTGTGTGTGTGTGTGTTTGGGACTGAGCCAGTGATATCGCTTCACAGGCCGGTTCAGGACTGTGACCTCATGTCAGTCCTTGCTAGCTAGCGGCCGGAGTTCAGCCGGGTTTTGCACGGGTGAGCGATCCCGCTGGAACGTGCCGTCTCCTGGCAACCGGCTCCTCGCCGCAATGGGGAAGTTGCTCTTTTCGTTTCCACGCCACTTCCTGTCTGAAAAGTGTGACGGGACTTTCTTAATCACGCTGTGAGTTCAGGTCTCGCCCTTCCTTCTGTCTGAAGCACAGTTTCCTTCTTCCTTTTCTGCAGTTATAACGAGCAGAGATACGTGTGGAGACTTGAGTGGTGACTTGTGTGATTCGTCACAGACGCCCGAGCAGAGTTGTGGGGACTGTGTGTGGAGACCTGCGTCTCTGTGCAGTTCAGGAGTCTTGGAGACCTGCGTCTCTGTGCAGTTCAGGAGTCTTGGAGACCTGCGTCTCTGTGCAGTTCAGGTGTCTGGAGACCTGCGTCTCTGTGCAGTTCAGGTGTCTGGAGACCTGCGTCTCTGTGCAGTTCAGGTGTCTTGGAGACCTGCGTCTCTGTGCAGTTCAGGTGTCTGGAGACCTGCGTCTCTGTGCAGTTCAGGTGTCTTGGAGACCTGCGTCTCTGTGCAGTTCAGGTGTCTTGGAGACCTGCGTCTCTGTGCAGTTCAGGTGTCTGGAGACCTGCGTCTCTGTGCAGTTCAGGTGTCTGGAGACCTGCGTCTCTGTGCAGTTCAGGTGTCTGGAGACCTGCGTCTCTGTGCAGTTCAGGTGTCTTGGAGACCTGCGTCTCTGTGCAGTTCAGGTGTCTTGGAGACCTGCGTCTCTGTGCAGTTCAGGTGTCTTGGAGACCTGCGTCTCTGTGCAGTTCAGGTGTCTTGGAGACCTGCGTCTCTGTGCAGTTCAGGTGTCTTGGAGACCTGCGTCTCTGTGCAGTTCAGGTGTCTTGGAGACCTGCGTCTCTGTGCAGTTCAGGTGTCTGGGAGACCTGCGTGGTGGTAGACCAGCAGCTGGCAATATGGCCAAAATACACTGTTACAATGCTTGTGATTGTGGTGATGTGCCGTATCCATGACCACACAGTGACTGCAGTGACTGTTGTATTTAACCATTCCAATACAAACTTTTAAAGTAAGAATCCAAGGTAAAGATCCGCTAAAAATCACACAATGACCAGTAACCATGGAGATTAAAGTTGACAGTTTGACACCAGTCTAAATCTATTTTAGATGGTGTGTCATGGCGTAGCTTCGTATCGATGACTGCAAAAGTCCCTTCTGTGTTCCAACAGCATCACCGCTGAAAGGAGCGTCAGAGTCTCCTGCTCCTCCCCCCTCGGCCGTGGTTTACCAGGTTGCTGGCTTAGCACTTTTATCTCAGTCGTCCATCTTTGCCGGCTGAAACCCGGTCCCCCGCGGGCCGAGCTATCAGCGGCCAGACGCCCGTCACTGGTGCCATTACAACAGCACCTGTCAGTCAAAGCGCGCTCCCTGAAGGGTTAGCGTCGCTGGCCACACTCGCTCTTATCACGGTGGAGGAGTGATATCATCTGCCACTCTTCCCATCCTTTCTCCCCCCGCCTTTCTCTTTTAATGTCTGGGACTATCGAAGCGTGTGTGTGTGTGTGTGTGTGTGTGTGTGTGTGTGTGTGTGTGTGTGTGTGTGTGTGTGTGTGTGTGTGTGTGTGTGTGTGTGTGTGTGTGTGTGTGTGTGTGTGTGTGTGTGTGTGTGTGTGTGTGTGGGGCGTTTGTTTGTTTGACCCTGCTGCCCTTCAGCTAGGCTGTGGGTCTGAACACGGCACCGCTGAGCTGTGACTGACCTGCTCAGGCTCTCTGACTGCAGCCTGGAAAAGTTTTTAGGCACCGTGGAGAATGTTGCATTTATTTAATTCTTTCTCTTCTGTCTCTTCTCTCTGCAATGCACCTCTTTCCATCTCCTCTCCGTCTGTCTCTCCCTCCGTCTCCTGCTCTCCCTTTCTCCACAGATGAAGACGGTGAGTGTGGCTCTTGTGCTGTGTCTCAATGTTGGCGTAGATCCTCCTGATGTGGTGAAGACCTCACCCTGTGCCAGGCTGGAATGCTGGATAGGTAACGTCCACCGCTTATACATCCACTCATCCATCCACCCATCCATTCACACATCCATCCACACATCCACTCATCCAGCCATCCATCCATTCACACATCCACCCATCCACTCACACATCCACCCACTCATCCATCCACCCGCACACCTCCTTGTCCTTTTCAGCATCTCAGTGATGCTCAGTGATTTGCTGATCATGCTCAGTGATTTGCTGATAACCTGTTACTCATCTACCTACACACCAGAGAGTAACACGTCTGATAACCTGTTACTCATCTACCTACACACCAGAGTAACACGTCTGATAACCTGTTACTCATCTACCTACACACCAGAGTAACATGTCTGATAGTCTGTTACTAATCTACCTACACACCAGAGAGTAACACGTCTGATAACCTGTTACTCATCTACCTACACACCAGAGAGTAACACGTCTGATAACCTGTTACTCATCTACCTACACACCAGAGAGTTACATGTCTGATTACCTGTTACTCATCTACCTACACACCAGAGAGTAACGCGTCTGATTACCTGTTACTCATCTACCTACACACCAGAGAGTAACGCGTCTGATTACCTGTTACTCATCTACCTAGACACCAGAGAGTAACACATCTGATTACCTGTTACTCATCTACCTACACACCAGAGTAACGCGTCTGATTACCTGTTACTCATCTACCTACACACCAGAGAGTAACGCGTCTGATTACCTGTTACTCATCTACCTAGACACCAGAGAGTAACACATCTGATTACCTGTTACTCATCTACCCACACACCAGAGAGTAACACGTCTGATTACCTGTTACTCATCTACCTACACACCAGAGAGTAACACGTCTTATAACCTGTTACTCATCTACCTACACACCAGAGAGTAACACATCTCATAACCCGTCACACTTCAACCTACAGATTTAAAGCTGCAGTGGCCAATGAAAAGTGATTAAAAAATTCCAAATTTTAACCAATATATGTATTTACAAATCCCTTTACATTTTAGCCAATCGTTGTTGTGATCTTCATTCATTGCCGGTTAGCGCGTCTGGATGAGTGGGGTTGACCTTCTACCAGTGTCCTCTTATCCTTCACCTCCTTCTGCACCGCCGCCTCACTGCATGCCTGCTGTGCACAATTCACCAATATCTCAATCCATAAGCGATTGATCTCCACCCGCCCCCTCCGTCTCTCCCCCACATTGTTTTGGCTTGCCAGCCCTACATCCGCCAGGCCATCCGCTCATGTTTCACATCCAGTAAGAGGCATCGCCACCCCCCTTTCCCCGCCCCTTTCCCCGCCCCTTCACCATCTCACCACGCTTGACCTGACCAATGTTCTTCGGAATATGCTTCATACCTTCTGGCGCTTCTTATTAATTGAATGTAATTTTTGAGAACAGAACGGTCTGCGTTTGTTTATTTGCAAACCAGTCGCACAAATGTTTGCTTTGTTCCTAATGCATAATTAATGTGCAAGGTAATGACCAGTTAATTATCGTTTGGCTTCCCACGTAGCTTGTGCAAACACAACTCATAATTGTGCTGAGGAATTATTAATAGTGCCGCTGTTCCCCCGTGCCGTGGTGAAGTATGTTGTGCTGTTTTTCCTCCAGATCCTCTGTCAATGAGTCCTCAGAAAGCCCTAGAGACAATAGGGGCCAACCTCCAGAAACAGTACGAGAACTGGCAACCCAGGGTGAGTGAACTGTTACTGTACCTGAATTCCTGCATCCACCTGCAGGTTTAAACGGGGCTAATCCAGGACTAAGGGACTTATCCCACACCTGAGGTAGTTAACCCAGCAACTGAATGGCCAACCCTTGGCTGAGAGGCGGTTCGGCAGGGCTAAATGTGCTAACTCAATGCAAATGGAGGCCTAACCAATGACAAATTGGACCAACTCTGGGCTACGTGGGCCAACTCTGGGCTAAATGGGCTAAACCAGGACTAGGGGACTAATTTATGACTAGCGCGGCTAACCTAGGGGTGTTAAATGGTCTTTTTGGACTGGTTCTTTTCTTGCAAGCCCATATCACATGCACCACATATTCAGTCTCCTTTAAACATTTTCCCCTCACAAAAATGCACAGGGCTAAGGAGTTGGGGAGGGAGGTGTTTTTCTTTTAGTCTCTGCTTATGTGGCACCAAACAACCGTGTCACTTTCGGCTTTTCTTGTAGTTCCGCACTGGTTCTAATCTGTAAGTCGAGCGCAGTGTTTAACGGGGCGTGAGATCTGAATAGTGTGCGGCAGTGTAGATGTGTGCTGGATCTCGGCTGCATTGCCACTGGATATTTAGAGAAGTGTGTAAGTGTGTTAGGGTTTTGTTTAGATTTTTTTTGGGTCCATGCCGAGTGCTGCTGGAGGCCTGGCAGGAGAAGAGGTAGTGATCACTAGTTTAGAAATCCAGCCTGCCATTTATTAAACATCAAAATTTTACGTCATACATAAAGTATGAGAGAAATATTGACGTTAAGCTGAATGTGAGCGTGCGCCCGTGTGTACGCACATGTGTTTTGAACGATTTGCACGGCGAGGCAACTTTATTTGTGCGGAGAGTTCCAAAAGGGTTCATACAGCTCGGTGTTGAATAATAAAATCGTCATTTGAGTTTTTGCCTTGGCGAGCAGCAGGTCTGATCGGTAGGTCGACGCGTTCGTCAGCGATGGATCTGGAGTGTGTAGAGCAGACGCGTCAGGTGTGTGACGCAGCGCGTTCCGTTCCACGTGACGCTGCCGTTGGAAGCTGTGCGTTTGTTGGTGAAGTCACGCGAGCATGTTCAGCTGTGTACGGGTGGGCGATATGCCAGAAATAGCATATTGCGATATTAGAAGACACTGGTGATGCACGATAAAAAAAGGTGTTGAAAAGCTATCAGAATGTTTCTCCCAATGTTTACAAAAAGAAAGATAAAATAATTGTAAAAGAAAAAAAAGATAATTGCACGGCGTGACCATGCAAGAAATGTTCAGACTGTAATTCTTTGTCAAATATATCATGGTTGGTCAGTTTTCTAGACAGAGGAGCATGAAGTTTTTCTCTCCATATTTAAAGATCCTAGTGAATTAATTATAGTGCACTGCAGTACCTCTGGAGGCTTTCTCTGTAGCTGAGCAGGGAACCCCTCTAGAAAACTTCTCCCTGTGGGGAAAAGGGGCTTCAAATTCAAATCCTGAGATTGGACCAAGGGAACCGAATGGTTCAGAGTTCCAGCGGTCCTGATGTTCTTGATCCAATCTGGGCCGGTGGAATTCCGGCGCCTGACAGAGGCACCATCTGTCCCTGCGGCCGCACACAGGACTCCTGGGGGGCCCGGAGCTTGCTGGGCTGAGCAGATGGGACCGATTTGGCCCCACGCGGCCCCGTTAATCGCTGTCGTCTGGTAGACGGGGAGGGGCCGCCAAGGGTGAGACTTGATCGTGTGGCTCTCTGGGATGGCCGAGGGCTGCCGATCTGGGTGACCATCCTCGTCGGAGCGAGCTGGGAGTTCGTGGGCTGGGTGCTTGCGGGCCCCAGCATGAAGGTCTTTAGTCCAGTCTATCCGTCTGATGTGTGCAGTTATGGCGTTGGATGTGGGGGAAGCCGCCGTCCACCCCACTCTCTGTACACAGTCCCCTCCAACCCCACCTCACACCCAGTCCCACAGGTGGCATCTCTGGAGCCCATGTGTAAGCAGGTCTCTGGCCCAGTGAAGCGGAGAGGGCAGACTCCACCCCCAACCCCCACTCTGTCCAGTCCAACACCCCCTAACGTGCTCCTCTTCAATATTTGATACCTCGATCTCTTTCATCCCCCCCCTCCACCCGTCCCAATATTTCACAACCATCCCTTGCTTTTTAATCGCCCAGCGAGAGAGGGATATTCCACCCGCAGTTGTTCTAATGAATGATCGCTTAGTACGAGAGGGCAGAATTTCAAAGAGGGGCAAGAACAGAAGACGGCCTCGACACGGCTGCTTTAATCATGTCGTCCGGCCCCGTCGTCATTTCTTAAAGACACAAACTGGGCACGCTGCTGTCCTCACACATTTTTTCTGGCCTTTTGGTTTTTCTGGCGGTCTCTCTCTCTCTCTCTCTCTCTCCAACTGGCAGGTTCCCAGCTGGTAGGGCTGCTATACCAGTGCTCTAGCACCAAGGGTCAAGGGTTCGATTCCCAGAGAGCACAGAGACGGTCACCCTGATAAACATGCTGTAAATGTCAGCGAAATTGTAAAAATTGCAAGAGGAGGCTAAACTCTGTCCCTTCCTCACCGTTTTTCTCCTCTGTGATGCTTCTTCTCATGGGGAATGGCTGTGAAGAATCATTGTACATTGCTGTGTATGCTTCAGTTCTGCTGGGGCTGACGGACTCTCCCCCCCCACCACCCACACGTGGACAGACATTTTCATCCCAAAATGCTAGTGTTTTTCGGCCAAAACCGGCTTATAATGTTAGAAATTGTGTAGTTGTATGGAGCTTCAGTTTATACATGTTGTTGGACCGCTGGTTACACACACACACACACACACACACACACACACAGAACGAACAGGTGTGAACTGCTGGGCCTTTTTGAAGGACATTAGCCTTCTAAAGCCCCTGTGGCAGACATGGGCTTCTTTCTCCCACTACCCTGGCTGTGGTGTAGCTGTCAAAATCCCCTCTGAATTATTAATTAGTTTCTCCCGCTGTTATGTTTCTACTGATTTAAAGCTTTAAAGCTTCGACTCATTGCTGAGAACTATTTAAATAATGTAGGGGGAGACGGAGAGAGAGAGCGAGCAAGAGAAACGGACAGAGTAAAGGAGAGAGACTTTGGTTCTGTGTAACGGCTCTTACATCAGTTACATCAGACTCTTTTGCGTAACAAAATATCATGCAGATAAACCTGTGTATTGAAAGTGCTAATGAATCTCTTTTCTTGCATTACCTACTCTGCTTTGGAGAAGCTTGAATGAAGACGCGCTCCGTCACGAGCAGCCGGCCCGCCTGGTTTCCGTGGTGGTTCTCCAGCTGACGGAGGAGCCTGCAGGGTTAGTTGGTGCTGACGTACTTCGTGCTTTTCTCACTTCGCTTCTTTTGGGGATTCTCGTTCTCAGGCAGGAGCCTCAGTAGCCGCTAATGGGCAGGCAGCGAGATAAACCTCTTCTTCTGTACGTCGATGCAAACCCGGGGGGTGGGATTGGGGGGGGGGGGGGTACTGAGAGACAGTGGGGAATGGAGATGACACCAGAAGATGCTGTTACTTTTATGTCTTGTAATGTAAAATCTTTATTTTATTTTTTTTGAAAATGATCGCTGACATTTTCCGCAAAGGAACGTGAGGATTGTATTTGTGTTTATTAGGCAGTCATACAGTACTGCGTATGCCTTGAGACTTTATGGGCCCTCATTATGGGCCCCGCCCCAGGCCCCATGCTGGACAGTTCACTTTACTCTTCAGTTGTTTAGAAGGTGTTTGGATTATTGATAAGGCTGACACAGCCTCTCGAAAGGTCACCACACCCCCCCATCCCCCATGAGGGGTAACACATCGATTCTGAATCGCTTCAATGAACTGCATGCCCAGAACACTTCTGTTTGCATATACATTTCTAAGCAGAGCATATATTTGCTATTTTTTTTATTATAGCATTATTATTATTATTTATTTTTTTATTAGTTTCACAATTTACTTTCAGAATGTTAAAACATCTCTCGTAGAAAATATATGACCCAAGAATGCAAACTGTGATAACGGAGAATGAATGGATGTCCGTTAGTGTGTTGTGGGCAGAGGGTGTAGACGGGTGTGGTTCAGGGTGGAGAGTTCAGGGTGGAGTTGGAGGGAGAGCGCCTACCCTGCTGTCCAGAGTTGGAATGCTGGAGGTGGTTGTTGGGCAGGTGTGGGCCTGTCTGGTCCTGTCTGAGTGCCGACGGTGTCCCGGCGTCTCGTACGGACGGGTCTCTCGCCGACCGTTTCATGTTTCCAGTTCTCAGACTGTTCTGAATTACAGATACGCAGATGTTATTACAGCAACTTATATCAGTGATTACTCGACCAGACCATGTTCTGCACTGAAGGAACCTTGTGGTGCGTGCGTGCGTGCGTGCGTGCGTGCGGCCACCATCACCCTCACCACTGCTGTGCTCTGCTTTACTGACTTCCATCTTTCTTATGTCACAAACTGGAGCTCCTGGTGCCCCACTCTTGCACTTGTGATGGGCTAACGGCTGGATAACAAACACAGCCTCTCAAATGCTTCTGTGTAAAAAGAAAAAAAAAAACTTGGAATTGACATGAGCAGCCATTGACGAAAACAATGAGGCGGGTCCAATTAGGCAGAAGCCCGGCTATGGTGTTGTTGTCTTGGTTCTGAAATATCTGAAATGTTTTATGTTAATTGGCTCCATTCTTGGACCATATTGTCTGATGCTTTGGAGTTATTTTTAAATATGTGCTACTTTGTGTGTGTGTGTGTGTGTGTGTGTGTGTGTGTGTGTGTGTGTGTGTGTGTGTTCGTGTTCATCCCAGCCTTTCCAGTCCTGTCTCTGCCTGCCGATTGTCCTTGAATGGTGGACAGGGCTCCATTGACCTGGGCCAACCCGAGCAGGCCTGCCAGCTTTGTTAGGGCGTGTAGAGGTGATGTGTGTTAGAACATCCTGTTCCTTGTGTGCTGTAGCCTTTGTGTCATAGTACAGATTTTGTGTTGGAGTGTAGCAGGCAGTGTCATTGATGAAACCTTTTTCTACTCCATAACAAAACCAGAACTGTTCTTAATCTTTCTTTCA
This sequence comes from Brachyhypopomus gauderio, assembly GCF_052324685.1. NCBI lineage: Eukaryota > Metazoa > Chordata > Actinopteri > Gymnotiformes > Hypopomidae > Brachyhypopomus > Brachyhypopomus gauderio. Next base: position 22,203,210 of record NC_135218.1, on the reverse strand, counting down.
GATATTCTTTGCCAAAAAAAAAAAAACTCCACACACACACACACACACACCCGTCAACAAAAATCAATGTAATCTTTCTTACCATTGAATAGCCTGCATATCTCGTATACCAGAGAGTTTTTCTCACCCTGCGTCTCAAGGTGCAGTGAAAACCTTAAGCAGTACAAAACGCACCACATACCAAAATCGCTGAGCAGAATAGCATCCGTGTTCGATCATCGCCGAGCCGGCAGCCCTTAATCAGACCCACAGCAGGTCCGCGTCCCGGTGAGGGAGCGACCCCGTGCGTCGGATACGCGACTACTTCCTGATAAGGCCACGTCTCAAATCGTTGGTTAATTGCCAGTATTGCTTTCTTCAGCGTCGTTATCGCACAGAGCTGCAATGTTCAAATGACTCTGACACTAACCACAAGCTTGTGTTTTTTCTGATAAGATCGGGGTCACGTCGTGGGAATCCACACGGCTGTACCTCGGCACACGTGACTTTGGTGTTGGGTTTTTTTGTTTTGGCGTCCTATCTGCTGAGATCATTAGGTGTTCTGTATGAAACATCACCCCCCTGCGGGCGAGTCCCACACAGACGCTTGGCTGGGGGTGCATGTTGGTGCATGAACGCCTCATTATGTTAAGGGAGTGTGGTTGGGCAGCACCAGAGTGAAGAAGAGAGTCCATGATGCTGACCTTGGCACAGGCAGTGAAAACCTGGTCGGTGTGCTGGTGTGACCCCCTGACGGTCCACGATGTGCATCTATTTCTGCTCAAATTACCGCCGGATGCTGGGAACTTGGCTCAGATGTTGTCGGATGAAACGAGACCAGGAATCTGGGGCTGGAGATCAGGATTCTTGGCAAGCAATTATAACCACTATGTTTGCACTTAGTGTCATAGCAGTTCAGTGACATTTAAGCAAAAAAAGAATACAATACCAGCTTACACACACACACACACACACACACACACACACACACACACACACACACACACAGGCAAATTGCATCCTAGATTTTCCTGCAGTTAAATTCTGCTCTGCAGAAATGGTTTGTCACTAACTATAAAAGGCTGAAGTCAATTATATTGCTTCCTGTTTTACCCACACATCCTTAAACATTCAGTCTCACTTCAACTCCGTTAGTTCCAGGAGATGCTGTCACAATCATGACATGCATTATCAGTAAAGCCCACAGGCATCCTGTGATTGGTTCATACCTCTTAGACCCACCCCTGTGGTTCTTTTTTATTTGTTTTTGACCGGAGACGTTTAATTGTACAACTGTCCAATTAGAGGCTCGACTGATTTCTGTTGGTTGGGGCCATTAGAGGCTGCTCACTGAAGCTCATCTCCTGCTAATGGCACAGTCCTCCAGGGACGTCTCAGCTTCTCCTCTCCCAGATGTCCTCGTGACCACAGGACTGAATCACACCCCCACAGGAAATCATGTGTCTGTGGCAGACAGAACCACCCAAGACTTCAGCTTTTTTTTTTTTTTTTTGCACCTTTTCCTTCATCTGTGATATACCGAAGCTTTAAAAAAAATAAATAAATAACAACAAAAACCTGAAACAACTGATCTGCTTGTGCTGAATGACTGTGAGCTGCCATGAGTTGGAACACATGTTTTGGCTTTAAAGCCTCAGCCTCCTATAAAAGTCCTGGAATTGTTTAGGTTCTCCTCAGCCCAGGAATATAATATCGGGCGAATATATTTGGGCCAATCCGCCATGATCCAGCCACAGGTGGAGCAGTTGAGCTGTCTCCTAGCGCCCCACCTCTCCGCCCCTCCCATTGGTCGCTCCGCCGTAGTCGTGGCTCCCGCTGCGGTGTGGGAGTTTGGAGTATCTCTGGCCGGTGCGTGCGGGAGTCAATGAAAGCGATTGGATTAGCGGATCAGGACGACGATATTGAGACGGCTGAATAGAAGGAGACGGATCTCGGTCCTTCATCCGAAGGACGCGTCTCTCGGCCCTGCGGTGCACGCCGAGGCCTCTTCTTAGTCTGGTCTTCCATGCAGAGGTGCTGCAGTATCTGTGCATGGAGCGCAAGTGATATGATGCACGGGTGTTTTAATAAAGACAGTTCACCTTCCCCTTTGTAACCGCATGGTCTGACCTTATAGAGTGAGCCGGAGAATTTAATTAGAGTAGAGTGCTGATTTGGTTAAATACTCTGTGAGAGTCTATTTGAGAGGGGGAAAGAGAGAGGGATGGGTAGGGAGAGAGAAAGAGAGAGAGAGAGAGAGAGAGCGAGAGAGAGAGAGAGAGATGGCTCCTAACTCTTTTAAGGGATGAGTTCTTTAGAAAGTGCCTGTCTCCCATGTGAGATGCCTTCTTGAACTCGTTTGAGAGGATGGATTGGGAACAGGTTGAAGAGCTTCACGAGGGCTGCACTTCACAAGCATAACAATTAAAGGAGCAGGACATCCTGAGGATTAAGTTCAAAGGAAGGAATTACCACAGTAAGAGCCGAGACACCAGCTGCTTCTGATACGCGGGAACATTCTCAGATCCTGTCGCTTCCTTTATGACATCAGCATATTCTGCCGCCGTGCTGCGTTTGGCACCGTACGCCCAGAATCACCGCGGGATAATAACGGACTAAATTTGCCCAGCAACACCTTAGCAGCACCTCAACATGAACAAGCTATGTAACGTTGCTCCATACTAGAAAGACGTCGAAGGCGGTAGGCCTTTTTTCAGCTGGACGTCTAGACCAGCCGGATTCTAGAAGCTTCCCGACCGTGCCGTACAGCTATAGCACACCAGCCCGTCAGCTGGGTTTGTCTTTATGGACTTGATGCCTAATTCTTCCGTTGTGCCCCTGCTCCTTGAGTATCGTTGGGGTGTACATATCAAATCAGGTCCAATAAGGCTTATTTATATAGGGCATTTTAAAGAGTTACCCTCATGTCCGAGCAGCTTTTACAGAGATCCGGACGTGAGCCCCTAACGAGCGGGCGGGGGGCAGGCGGTTGAACGGATCGTTCAGGCCATCGGCACAAGCACCTGAGTCATCTCCCCAGCTCCACATTAAAGACATCAGTGTGAGGTGGGGTTTGAGACACACAGCCCACACCAGCCTTGGGTGGAGAGCTTCTGATAGCATGTTTGCCTTTTTAATCAAGTCCTTGTTCCACACAGGGCCCTTTTCAATGCAAGCGGTCTGTTGTTCTTCAATACCCAGCGTGCGGTGGGGCTGCGGTGGGGAAATGTTGTGGTGTGTGTGTGTGTGTGTGTGTGTGTGTGTGTGTGTGTGTGTGTGTGTGTGTGTGTGTGTGTGTGTGTGTGTGTGTGTGTGTGTGTGTGTGTGTGTGTGTGTGTGTGTGTGTGTGTGTGGATACCCCAGGCTGGGTAGGTGGGAGTGGAGAAGTGTTGGGTGGCAGCTGACCTGCAGTAAACATTGTCTGAGAACATCAACACACACACACACACACACACACACACACACACACACACACGTAAAATGGCACATGGAAATAAACCATTACACTACCAGTTACTGCTCATGTGTAAACACACGCCCACCCACACACCACTATGATGGTGGAGGTCGTTTATCAAACCGACGACAGAGCAGAATCTCCTGGATAATTGAAGTTTATACGGAGACTGAAGAGAAATTCAAACCCGATACAAAATAATACCCCTCTCACTCATCCACCTTTATCTCACTCATCCCCCTTCCTCCCTCTCTCCCTCTGTTCATCTCTCTTACTGTCTTTTCCTTATTTCTCCCTCTGCTGTTCCTTCTACTCATCACACACACACAAATGCGGACACACACGAGCTCTCCTGTAGACCCCATTACTGCAGGGTAAATATTTGCCGCGTTGGGCCCATCTTGGCTACGGTGAGACCAACTGTTTGCGTTTTGATGGAGAATTCAGAGACCGTGAGAAGGGGAAAGATGTATAGAGAAATGCTTTTGAGAGATCTCCGAGTGGATCAAGGCATTAACGTGGATAGCAGTGTTTTCCTGAGCTTGGCAACAGGTGTTTCTGTTTTTGTGTTACATTTTGCCCCAGATATTGTTACTGTTCTCCCCTGTCGTGTGTGACGGACGATGATGCCCCACTGCAGGCAGACAGGGCGTGTGTTTCCCACTGCTGACGTCTTATTGGCCAGGCAACGCTCACCTCATCAGGACCACACTGGCAGGTGTTAATTGACAGTAGCGAAGCTGTTCCATCATCACCCCTCCACTGAGATGGACGGGGGTGGGGGGGGTGACGCGTGATGAAGGTGATGCAATCTTCAGAATGCTTTGGCCAAATGGAATACTGAACTATCTTCTCCCTGGTGCTCTTTGCCGAGGTTAGGGTTTTTTTACGGTAACCCCATGGCTCGTGATCAGAAGTTTTAAATTTAAGCAGATCTCAAGGGTGAAATTGGGGGTTCACCGCCTTTTAATCTGTTTGTGACAGCGCTAACATGTGACAGCGCTAACATCTGAAGGATATTTCAGAAATGTCTTTAACGCTTGGTTTTGCAAGAGAGGCTTTAATAAAATGCTGTTTGCCATGTTTGAATCATTTGTATAAATTTCTTTCTTACGGTGTTAGTAGGGAAGCTCTAGTTTTTCCAAGGAAACCTTTTGTTTGAAAGCTTTTCTGGTCATGGGGCTGGAGCTGGGTGGGCTAGCATGGCTAGCACATTTCCTGTTCAGTAAGCTCTGCTGGGCAGGTCCACTAGACCTCTGTGTGGCTTTGCTTTTTAGAGCATAGGACACTTTAGCGGTGTGTGCTAAATGTATGGACACTTTAGCGGTGTGTGCTAAATGTATGGACACTTTAGCGGTGTGTGCTAGCCGTGTGGACACTTTAGTGGTGTGTCCTAACTGTGTGGACATTTTAGCGGTGGGTGCTAACTGTGGACACTTTAGCGGTGGGTGCTAACTGTGTGGACACTTTAGCGGTGTGTGCTAACTGTATGGACACTTTAGCGGTGGGTGCTAACCGTGTGGACACTTTAGCGGTATGTCCTAACCGTGTGGACACTTTAGCGGTATGTCCTAACCGTGTGGACATTTTAGCGGTGTGTACTAACCGTGTGGATACTTCAGCAGTTTGTGCTAACCGTATGGACACGTTAGCGTTGCTTTCAGGCTGCCCCCAGGTCTCACTGCAAAGCAAAAAGTGAGATGGATGCAGAGATGATGTCTACATATTCATCCCCTTATACAAAGCTTAGCAGACACCTTTCAACAGTGTCACCACACACACACACACACACACACACACACACACACACACACACACAGGCGCTCTCGATCCCTCTCACTCCCCCCTCTTTGTCTCTCTCTCTTTCTCTGGTTGAGGGTATTCATCATTACTGAAGTGTTCATAGGTTTTATAGAGCGCAGACTGATGGCCTGTAGCTCAAGGCCAAGTGAAACTACTGCGTGGGGTGTGTGTGTGTGTGTGTTTGTGTGTGTGTGCAGAGCTCATTAAAAAATGACACATGATTCAACACGTGTAAGAGCAATTGCACATCTGTGTGTGAGAGAGAGGGAGGGAGGGAGAGAGAGAGAGAGAGAGGGAGGGAGGGAGAGAGAAAATGAGAGATTCAGTCATGTTGGGAACCAGCCACTCTGTTACTTTGTTACATACCAAACCAGCTGGACATCTTAATGAGTGTGTGTGTAACTTGGGTCTCTGGCAGGGTGTGCTAATGTGCTAATGCTAATGGACTGTGGACAGGGCTTCAGTTGAAAAAAGCACCGTTCTGCACTCAGTAATGAACTTCTCCAGCTGTACAAATATTTAGAAAGGAGTTTAGCATTACATATTACATACACATGCAGACCTTCACCCCACACACCCCCATGATACACACACACACACACACACACACACACACACACACACACACACACACAGAATGAACTGAGGGTAGCAGGTCAGCTCTTTCTGTGCAGTTTTATTGATTTGGATTCAAATGTGTCTGTCCTCACAGTGTTATGTTATCCCATAAGTAAAGATCAGCGCACACACACACACACACACACACACACACATTACAAACAGTGTGTTAATGAGAGTGTGCATGCTTGTGTGTGGAACCTGGTGCAATAATGTGTTTATTGACTATTATTATTAATTTTAGTGAGATTTTCAAAACTACCATTACAGTAATCATCTGCTTTTTAAGTTAAATGTACTCTGAAGTCCTGCTTTTGCTTGTACTGTTATTCTAGTGTCACCTTTAAATGAGATCATGGCGATATTTTTGAAGAGGATTCATTTCCATGGTGTCAGTTTGCAGTTTGGTGTTTTTTTTTTGTGCAAACAACACTACACACACACACACACACACACACACATACGGAGACTCACCAACACGTGCGCATGTGCTCACACTGCCTTGTGTCTTCCCATTCTAGTAGCATTAGAACTTGCTTTATTGTTGGTTTTCCTGCTGGCTTCCATCTACCCGCCCCGCCCCTGTGGTCCCCCATAATAATGAATGTGCAGAACAAGCTTATAGATTATGAATTTTGTGAGTACGGAGAGGAATGATGAATACAAACTCCGACTGCAGTTACTTTTCATAGCTAGACCTTAGAAACAGACGAAAACGGAGGCCATTCTGAGTGAATTGGCGAATACGAACAATTCATATTGACAGAATAAGACCCATTTAAAATATGACCAGACTCTGCGCTTGCTTGTGCGGTATCAAACACACCTTCGCCTCAGACGGACGGTTTCTCGAGGCCGTTTTAATTGTGTTCTGAAGGCTAAACGTGCGGAAACACAACAACGAGATCTTGCCCATGAGATCAAAGACATGACTAGACAATAGCCAATTAATATGCATGCTCGCCACTAACCATACAAAACAAACTAACTTTACATACTCAAAGTTATGGTAAATTGTCCTCAGTGTTATAATCAGTCAAAAAAATTGTGATTTTTCTGTCATAAATTTAGTCAAGGACAGAAAATTATTAACTACTACTCTACTGTGGTTAATGCAGCTTTGCATTTATAGTGTGCTCTTTATTACTAACTTTATATGCTTTTTTACGGCTATGTAGTGATGGCTTATAGTCTACATACATGTTGAGTTTTATAGCGCTTTACCCATTAAATTTTTGCTCTGCGTCTTGCTCCTAAGCTCCACTGGTTCTTGTCCAGCCAGACAGAGCTCTAGTCTTCAGATTCATGGTGCGTAACGTGTTTGACCATATTTGTATTAATGAACAAGCGACTATTGTAAGTGTGGGCTTGAGGACAGATGTAATAGTAACAATCTATTAGATTATTTATTATTAAAGAATTAATAATAAAATCAGTTCAACATTACTATTAAAAATACACACAAGTTATTAAGTCATCTTTGAACCAATCTTTTAACAAAAACTGGAAAACAAATAAAACCTCCAGAACAATTCAAGAGCTGTTAGTAGAAACATCCATCTTAGTAACAGTCTGCAGAGTTTAGCACTTGAACACAGCTGTGTAAAGATAAGTATAGGGCCTTTAAGATGTCAGCTCCGTAACACTCTGCAGCTTGCATCATAAATGCATCGCACTGCCCACGAGTGGCTCCTGGGAGCCGTTGAGCACCAGCCCTCCAGCGGAGACTCCACCTCCTCCGGTCCGTCCTCTGTAGCCCGCGAGGAACTCCTGTTCCTGCTCCCGTGAAGGGCGCCTAGCTCAGAATGCCTTGCATCTGCATGGGGAATTAACATGTCATAATAGCAGTTTCACGACATGTCATAATAGTTATTATTATACCATTATTAAGGCACAATGGAGAACAGGTTTGAGTTTTTTGGCATGTAGCACAGATTGGGCCTCTATGTGAATATTTTGCATAATTAAAGAGATTTAGTTAATCAGATTTAGTCTAAATAAAATGCAAAAATCTTGGTGTAGCTATAGCCTGCCGTAATGGTAGGATTACATTAGTGATGCCATCAGACGTGAAATAGTTGTTTACAGATCAGCCCAGATCAGTTTCTGTCGTCTCTCCCTCAGGCAGCTGTGGACTGTGGACACGGTGCCACGTGCTAAATCACAACCAGCAGTTTAGTACAGAAACGCCGTCCCTCCCGTCCCACAGAAACGGGTGGGATTCCCTCGAGATTCTGTTCCAGATGGCGTTCACCACCCGCCCCTCGCAAATAATACCATGTCAATTGCAGATAATTAGACAAAGCTTATGTTTGCGCATGCATGCATCCATATGTGTGTGCCTGTGAGTGTGCCTGCGAGTGTGTGTGTGTGTGTGTGTGTGTGTGTGTGTGTGTGTGTGTGTGTGTGTGTGTGTGTGTGTGTGTGTGTGTGTGTGTGTGTGTGTGTGTCTGTGTGTGTGATGTAATAATAATCCTATGTAAGCCGTTAAGTAGATTAGGAAGACCTTGATTTGCGTCTCAATGTTTTGTGTGTGTGACGGAGCTGAATGAAGACTGTTCATGATGTTCACGTTGACAGAGATGATAAACTTCATCACAATATCGTTTGCAGCACAGGTGACTAGTCCTGTACTTGTGTGTTTATTTCAACAATAACTTGTCCTTTTAAATATCTAGAGTTAACATTTCCTTGACATGAATGAAAGGAAAAATAATCAAATCATTGGTGAGAGAAGCTTCCGTCTGTCTGTGTTCATTCATATCCTCTTTTTTTGATTAAAGATGATTATGCCACATATTTCGGAGGTATATGACAACAAAGAGTCTTTATTTACAATAAAGTGTTATTCAAACAGAAAAGCAGGCAACTTTCATACTTGACACTTGACATATTCAAGTACGCTAGCAATAAAAAATGCTAGTGGCTGTCTGGTTATGCACATTTGGTTTGTGTTTACAAGACTTGCCCTCACGTTGCTAGTGTTGGAGTGGCAAGATAACTGGAGCTTGCATACAAGAGGTGGCACGATACCATTTCTTCGTACCTATCCGATACTGACATCTTGCATTTGAAGTTCTCCTAATATCGATTTATTTTTCATTAAAAGCTACTGTAGAGATGTGGTTCAGTTGTTTAGCGTGGGCTGTATTTGTTTTATGTTTACAGATGTTATAAATGAATGACAGATAAATATAAATAGTCATAAAACAAACAACTTGTTAATAACACTAAAACATAGTCAGTGTCTGTATTAGTGACATGATATTTATTGATTGATTTATTGATTGGTTTATTGATTGATTCATTAATATCTTGGTTCACAGCAGTTCTGTACTCACCTTAAACACGCACGCGCGCACACACACACACACACACACACACACACACACACACACACACACACACTCCCTCTTTCTCTCTTGTCTCCCACACTACTGAAATTCATAATTTGCTTTATTTCCTCATTACTGAATGCACCTGTAATTCCAGCTTAATAATGATAATAACAACCTTATAATGGTTCTTTTGGTTATTTCAGTGATAAATCTCTGTACAACATTTTTTGTGGTTTGTTTTTTTTTTTATACTAAAGCCTTAGAGTAATTAACTTGTGAATGTAGAGGAGAGATCACTTGTTTGCTTATTTTCCTCCTCTCAGTCTCCGTCAGGTTTCTTCTGCTCTCTTTCCTGTCCCTGAACGTCCTTTACTTCACGGCCAAACGCGTTTGTTTGTTGTTGTTTTAAATAACGGCTTAATAAACAAAGCAGCGTTTGCGTATGCGGCCGTGAACAGTGCTAAAATGCTATTTTGTCGCATTTAAATACTCTCACTTTAAGGCAGGCTCAGCGTTATCAAAATGATAGCAATGGAACTGTCGGGAGACTTGCATTTGAACATAATAGTTTTGAATCGTTAAGGGGAGAAAAAACACCGCAGTTAGCCACTGCGGCGGAGTATAAACTGCTCAGACTAGCCTAGCTGTGATCATGTGACCTCCTATAACTAACCTGGCTGTTATCACATGCGGGCACTACTACAAGGCCCTGCTGTGCTATTTTCAGCCTCGATTTGTGATTGCATTGGCTCGGGTTCTTTAAAAATGTCTTAACGGATATCCGATACAGCATTGCTCACATCGACCCATGCCACACGGTTGCATGCTGGGAACTTTCTGCTGTCATTTCCACACGGCCAAGCTGCAGTCGTTACCATACACACGGTCTGGCGGCCAACGATCTGCTGTCGTCACTATGCGGTTGTTTGTTGGATTATTCACTCCAGATTGAGCCCCATGTCATTTTCAGCCTGTGAAGGCGACATGGTGTGATTGGGGGAAGCGACCCCGGGCCCATGCGGTAAATCGCCAGGCAGGCTGGTGTGCGGCTGTTCGCCCACAGTCGAACAGAACATGTTGCAGTTGTAAAAGAATGATTTGTGAGATGCTGATGATGATCCACATGAAATTCTTTTGCTTTAGTTAATTTTAGGGTGAAACCACATACCAAAAGAGTAGGGGTGTGTGTGTGTGTGTGTGTGTGTGTGTGTGTGTGTGTGTGTGTGTGTGTGTGTGTGTGTGTGTGTGTGTGTGTGTGTGTGTGTGTGTGTGTGTGCGCGTGTGTGTGTGTGTGCGCGCACGTGTGTGTATTAGTAACTAACAATGTGGCAAGTATGGATAAGAAAGTGTTTATCAATCTCTCTCTTCTGTTGAAAACTCATCATTTAACACCCAGTCTTGATCATTATCCAGCCATTTACATAACTCTCTCACTTAGTCACACACACACACACACACAGGTTGTCCTGCTGTTCTTCACATATGAATGCATGATTATGGGGACAGACCATATACTGCATAATCTGTGTGCACGTTTACACGTTTTTCTTGTGAGTTTGTATGTGTCTGTGTTTGTGATTTGTTTGAAGGATCATGTGCGTGTGTGTGCGCGTGTGTGTGCGCGTGTGTGTGCGCGTGTGTGTGCGCGTGTGTGTGCGCGCGTGTGTGCGCGCGTGTGTGCGCGCGTGTGTGCGCGCGTGTGTGCGCGCGTGTGTGCGCGTGTGTGTGCGCGCGTGTGTGCGCGTGCGTGTGTGCGCGTGCGTGTGTGTGTGCGTGTGTGCGTGTGTGTGTGTGTGTGTGCGCGTGTACGTGTGTGTGTGTGTGTGTGTGTGTGTTGGGTCAGGCGGAGTGATCATATGCAGCATGTTGAACCCCATCTCCTCTCACAGCAGGACAGTGATGTGTCTCTGACTCCCTTGTTCTGCACTGCAGTCATGGTCTAGCTTGTTGCTTACGCATTCCCTCTCTCTCTCTCTCTCTTTCTCACTCTTTCTCTCTCTGTCTCTCTCTCTTTCACTCTCTGTCTCACACACACACACACACACACACACTTAGTAACCCCCCCAGCTATTACATAACTGCCATCAGTGCATGGAAAGCCCTCTGTGTGTGTGTTGATGATCTGATTAAGGAGGATATGACATTCTTTGACAGCGTTTTGTCACAGTGCTCTGCTCAAGGATGCAAATGCCCTTCGATTGGAGCTGAACAACGGGCATTAGAGTGTTGGACTATGGGTATAAGATTGTTGGACTATGGGTAAAGGAGTGTGGGTATAAGAGTGTTGGACTATGGGTAAAGGAGTGTGGGTATAAGAGTGTTGGACTATGGGTTAGTGCTGGGTGATGAAACAATATCGATATGTTTCACGATATTTTTCCTAGATGACTATGAAACTTGGGCAATAGAATTCCATAAACATTTGTTTCCTTTTCCCGCTTTAAGTTGAGCCGCCAACGGAAGCAGTTTGATGACGTAGCGCACATCAGGTTGCACGCTGAATTGCATGCTACGCTGGGCCTGAAAGCCCATGGCGCTGCAAATACGCAAACCAAAGACATCAGCATGACAACACATACGCTGTATTTCAGAAACGCGTTACAAATTCAGAAGCGCTGCATTTTCAATCACAACACAATCAAAGTGTTTCTGGACGAATTCTTTTACGCAGGGACTCTGTTTTACAGCTTTAAATGTAGCAGCTTTGTTAAGCTAGCGATCTAAATGGATAGCTATTTAGGTAGAACTAGGGGTGCACGATATGACGATATAAAATCGTGAATGGCAATAACAAGTGGAGAATTGCAGGCGATCTACCAAATTAGAAAAATCGTATCGATCGCCTTTGCCAATCAGCGCAATGACTTTTTTTAATGCTGGTTCCGGCCGATGCGTAGGACATAGGGCGTAGGACTGACCAATCACAGCGAACTGTGCGTCTTCCATACCTCCATGTTGTGTTTGTAAAAACTAAAAGTGGACAACGACGGCTGAAAGCCAAATCAAGGAGCTGGTAACGAAGAGGAAATCCACCTCTGTAATCTGGAATTGGTTCAGATTTTCTTCCACTGACCAAGACCAAACTTCAGCGATATGTAAAGTGTGCAAAGAACGCGTGAAAACGTCCGATGCCAGTACAACAAATGTATTCAATCACTTGAGATTAGGGCTGGGTATCGATTCATATTCCAAGAATCGATCCAATTCCGATTCTGAAGATTAAGAATCGATTTATTTCGATTTAATCGATTCGATCCGATTCGATCCAATTCGGGGTTTAGTGTTATTAAAAATGTATTTGAGCTGTTTCCTGACTATGTACAGAAACAACATGTTAAAACTAGGATTATATCTATATTAATCAGCAAATAGTTACTGGTAGTTGGTAGTTACTGACGGCTGGACAATAAACAGAGGACATCTTTGAGGTGTCTATATCTGCAACAGTGGACTCCTACTGGGACACTTACCAGTGCATTATTATTAGGATTGAAATAATTAAGAATTCACCCAAAAGCTGTTGCTACCAAATGCATTTTTATTTTAAAATTGCTCACACTTAATAAACTGAAAGTATAAAATGTAAACGTGTATTTTTCTTTAAAGTGCGAATATAATAAAAGAACTGTCACGTTACGGTCCCCGACCCCTCCCTGTTGGGCGTGTGTTAACGTTGTCTGCGTATGTGGATCTCCGTGGGTAAGTCTTGTGATAATCCTCACCTGTGACTCGTCTCGTCATCACGTGGGGTTTGTGTGGTTTGTCTATTTAATGTGTGTTCGCTCAGCGACCTGTGCTCGTCGTTGTTTGAGTCACACATGTTCTATGTAAACGTGTTTTAAGTGCGCTGTCTACGCTTTGGTAAATGTAATAAATGTAACGATTTGGAAAGTGCAAAGGATTATGTCTCGTCCATCACCTTGCGCCCAACGTTACAAGAACATTTTTAACTTTTTTAAACTGTAAAAACACTGGGTAAACTGTCAGTCACATGGACTAACTGTAAATAGTCACTGACACTGGATAAACTGTCCTTCTGCTTTTAGATTTCCGATTTGACTATCGTCGTTACCGGCACTGTCCGACGCCATGTTGTTTTACAGTTAGTTAGACCGAGCACGCCTGCGTGAATTCAATGACGAGGCGGGGGTAAAAGTTCACTAAAAAAATCGATCTTTGGACGTACGAATCGATCATCTTATGCGAATCGATTCTGAATCGGAAAATCGATTTTTTCAACACAGGCCTACTTGAGATGTAGGCATCCCAAGGAATGTGCCGAAAGTGAAACAATGCGGGCAGCGGGGGCAGCCGCCTCACAAGTGACCATAGCGCGCGACTCCGCCACACCTCGCGCGAACGATATGTGGTAGTATAAAGAAACATCCCTCAAAAACAGGAAGCAACATTTAACTGATGAATTTTAATGTTGCTTTGTGTTTCAGGTTTGAAAAGTGCTGGAATTTAGGCTAAGTAGCCTACTTGAAAATGCTTAAAATTATAACTACTTCATTTCGCAACAAATATCTGTCTGACAGAACAGTTCTCTTGTATTACGTTAACAAATACGAGCCTCTTGTAATTCCAAGACGAAACATGAGAGAATGTGAAGACGTTAAGATTGGGCGTTTTGAAAATAAACAACCATTAAATAATGTGATAAAAAAAGCTAATTATATCGAATCATTTCGACAATATGTATAAATATTTAACTTTAAGTTTAACGTCCTGGGAAATATTTAGTGCAATAGTGCACTTTAACAGTGTAACGAACTGCGTCACGCAGAGCAGGGAGGCGGACACAAACGCTGAGGAAAGCGAGATTTATTGAATGGAATTCCAAAGGCAGAGTCATAATACCGGGCAGGGGTCATAACAGGTAGGCAGTCCGAACGTAAAATATAAACGGGCATGGTGGCACAAAGAACATAACAAGGCAGGGGAAACAAAGACTAGGCTGGAATTACTTACGACGAAACAGAAACAGTTAAATCCACTAGAGCACGAACGAGGCAAGAGAACAAACAGGTAAGTAGCACAAAATAACCAATACAAACATGGGAGAAACGGGGACTATAAATACATTGAACTAGACTAGAAACAGGTGAAGACAATAACGACATGGGCGTGGCAGACGTGGGGAAACCATAGAAACAGACAACAAGGCGGGCTCAAGGAGCAGGGAACAACACAGACACGAGGAACAGGGAAACCGGAGTGACAGCTAGGAGAGGGGGGTGTAGCCCTATGTGACAAACAGTGTCACGTGTGTTGTTTCCATTTTTTGTTTACAATGTTTGCACATGGAAAATTGCAATATCATTCATTTAAATCTGCTTAAAAAGAAAGCTTTGTAGCCCCAAATTATTTTTTGTATGGAAGATCGTGATAAAAAATCGTGATTGTATGAAAAACAATCGTGATACAATTTTTTTCCCATATCGCCCACCCCTAGGTAGAACCTACGTTGTGTTAAATGGGATTTTTATCATGGTTTTTAAGTTTCTGTCTAAATACCTATACCTAAATTTTGTCTAAATACCCAGCTAACTAGCTGCATTTACAGAGCATTTAGCTTACCAGTGATATAAAGTGATAAGCGATTTTATCACGGGTAAGATAAATGATGCAATATGTCTCAAAACGATTCCACAAAACAGACTAAACAACCTGGTAAGACAAAGGGAATAACACTCTAGGTTTTTAACTCAAAACGAGTTGTTATACAGTGTCTCATTACATAGAACGGGACTGAATTGGTAAAGCTCTTTAAATGTAGCTAGCTAGGTAATGTGAAATGTAGGTGAAAAACGTTTTTAAGCCTTAGTTTTTGTCTAAACAGCTAATGATCTATCTAGCTATATCTCAAGAGCTTTACTAATTGAGTCCAGTAGTACTGAATTCCGACTCCTGTGCTGAATTCTGACTCTCCTCGTTTGCATGCACATAAAGGCGCTACAGATGATGCGCCATTTGCTATGGTGGACAATAAAATATTAGCCCTTATTTATGCATAGATACAATGGAAATTGTGAATATTATCTGCAGCGTCTTTATGTGCATGCAAATGAGAAGTTGGAATTTGGAACAGCGCTGTTCAATGTGATGAGATACTGCATGTAAGGGGATTTATGATTTACTGTCCGTGACGCTCAATCAGAACACTCTGACATTTTGTTCATTCCCTTATCTATCTATCTTGTTAAATTTTGGAATTCTTTCCTGACACTCGTGTGTTGTGAATCTGTTAATACATTGCGGACTGAACAAATTTATAATGCTGTTTATGAACCCTGGTGACCATCATCTATATCTGAAGACGATATCAAAACCTTACACTGTATGAACTCTAGTGAATAACAATCTGCAGGTTTTTAGCAAGAAACAAGAGTTGTCATAGTTCAAGTCTCACTTAAAGTGTAAAGGAAGAAGTGATTTGATTTATATCGTGATATATATATCGATATCGACTGATATGAAAAAAAAATTGTGATAATTTCCCATATCGTCTAGCCCAACTATGGGTATAGGAGTGTTGGGCTTTTGGCTTTGAAAGTGTTGATTTGAGTTGGGCTATAATTATGGGAGGGTGAGCTGTGGAAGTGTGAGTGAGTGTTGGGTGGTGGGGTGTGGAAGTGGGGTAGAGTGTGGGAGGCTTTGGAAGTGTTGGGGTGTTTGGTGCTTGAGCGTGGGGTTGACCTGCTCAGGATGGTCTTGTTCCTCTGTTTAAATCAGCTTCTCAAACGTGGGCTCCTTCTGCACATCTCCACCTGATCCCCACTCTCTCTGTATTTCAGTATTCTGCCTTCAAGGCCTAATTGCCATGGAGGTCAGCCAACCCTGCAGCCTTCTGGGAAACGTGGTCCTCTTCTGTTCTGGAAAAGTAGCTCAAGTGAGCTTTGTCTTGTGTGGGGGATTGTGTGGAGTCTGGGAGAGCAGCCTGGGTGAAGCAGGGCCATCTCTCTCCTCCTTTTTATCTTTCCTTTTGGCCTTGGCCCACTCTCACTTCACCCCTCCTTCTCTCACTCTCACTTCACCCCTCCCTCTCTCACTCTCTCACTTCACTTCTCCCTCTCTCACTCTCTCACTTCACCCCTCACTCTCTCACTTCACCACTCCCTCTCTCACTCTCTCACTTCACTTCTCCCTCTCTCACTCTCTCACTTCACCCCTCACTCTCTTACTTCACCCCTCACTCTCTTACTTCACTCCTCCCTCTCTCAGAAAATCAGACATCTGGGTCCCTCAGCATCGCACTGTTACATCAGCGCTCAAACTATAGTGTCAGGTTACCAAGGAAACAACTTGCAACCTTTCCTCACACAAAGTAACATTGCGTGCGTGTGTGTGCGCGCTCGTGTGTGTGCTCGTGTGTGTCGTGCAGTGAATCATTGACTTTGAGACCGACGGTACAAGGACCCGTTCCATGAATTGTGGGTTCGGATCTGAAGCGGACCACTGAGCCACGTTGGGCTTCCGCTGGCCCCAGACTACCCCGGCGTGGGTAACTTGGGCGGCCTCTCTTCCCCGTGACCTTTACCCCAGCCCAGCAGTCCACCCAGGTGTAACTGTGCATCTATTATCTAATATTTGGTGCCAGGGACAGTATTAAAATTTATTAAACTCACCATTTGTCACTTTGTTTAATACTGATCTTGGTTGTGTAACGGCATGTAATAAATCTGTCAAATATTAAATTGTTTGCGCTCTTCACATGACTTAAAAACATAGACGAGAGGGTGTAAATGCCGTCCCGCTGGTTTTCATTTTTCCTGATTGCAGAGTGTCCCGCAGATCAATAAGCCTGCTTGTTTCCATGGTGAAGTCGTTTTGCCTCCAGTCATGGCCATTGTCACTAATCGGCCCCCTCGGCCTCGGCTGGTGGCTCTGGGATGCTCCAGAATTCTCCAGAATCCTCTGGAACGTGATTTGCTGCTGGCTTTCTGTCTTTATCTCTCGAGCTGGTCAGGTTCCAGGCATGGCCGTCGTCCCCTGAAAGCCCACCTGGCAGACACCAGTGCTGTAGATCCACTGAAAGCTCTGGGCATTGCTATGAGATGATCCCACACTGCTCTGGGTTCGCATTTAACCGTAGAACTTTTACCGCTCTGTCATATGATCAGCTTGCAACCCGGATGTGAGTACTGAAAACTTATAATCAATGTGTTGAAAACGCTTCAGAAGATTCTGTAGTTCTATGGTGAGCTTCACGGTATGGCGGCCGTCCTGCGAGGTTGCGTGACTGGGCGTGTAGCGATGTCTGAGTGCGCTACGCTAAAACCAGCAAAGATGCTTAGGTCATCGTGGCACAGACATATGGTTAGTGGGCGGGCAGTCTTGGGGAGCGGTCCGGCCCCCGAGGGGTGTGATTGGCGCACGGCCGGCCCAGATCGACGTGTGAGTCTCCCGTCAGTCTGCTGATTTACTGCCGTTCATGTGCGGAGGGCGTGTGCGGAGGGCGTGTGCGGAGGGCGTGTGCGGAGGGTGTGTGCAGACGGCGTGCACGACTGCAGGTTTGGGACAAGACGCCCAGCTGCACTGATGCAAGGCCCGGACAGAGAGCAGGGAGGGGAGAAACGGGAGAGAAAGAGAAGAGAGAGAGAAAGTAGAGAGAGAGAAGGGAGATGGCAGACAGAGAGAGAAAGAGAGGGAGAGGAGAGAGAGAGCAGAGCGAGAGAGAGAGGTAGGGGGAGAAGGAGAGGGAGGAAAGGGAGCTGACAGTGCTGAGAAGTGTGGGGAGAGTGTGGGGGGGAGAGTGTGGGGGGGGAGAGTGTGGGGGGGAGAGTGTGGGGAGGAGAGTGTGGGGGGGGGAGAGTGTGGGGGGGGGGAGAGTGTGGGGGGGGAGAGTGTGGGGGGGGAGAGTGTGGGGAGGAGAGTGTGGGGGGGAGAGTGTGGGGGGGGAGTGTGGGGGGGGAGAGTGTGGGGAGAGGGGAATGTACAGAGATGTACCGCATGTGAAGTCTCTCTTAAAACACACACACACACACACACACACACCTCCCTCTCCTCCACTGTGCTTTCTGCCCTGTGTGATGTAGTTATCTGCTTCTGTAACAGGTTCCACACTCAGATTCCAGCTCTCTCTCTCTGCTCCTTCACCTTCAGCTAATGCAGTTAAAGCTCCACATGCAGGCGCAATCTGATCACACACACACACACACACACACACACACACACACACACACACACACCTCATCTGGCTTCATTTGGCTCGTTTCACTAGTTAAACATGTGCTTTGCTTTTCTCTAATTCCCAAGACTCACAGAACAGCAGCAACGCTATGAAAGTGTAAAGGACACACACACCCCTACGCAGACCTACACACACCCCCTACACACACCTACACACACCTCTAGAGCTAAGAGAAGTGCTGCCACCCAAACACCCAACATGCTGAGGTATAGCGTTAGACTGGGTAGATCCCGGCTAACGTCTCCGTGGTTACGCCTGGACTCGATTGGCCGTCTGGCGGGACGGGTAGAAGCCGTTCCTGTGGAGTTAAACGCTTTATCCTGGGATCTAATGTTATTGTTATTTATTTATATATACCTCTAGGATCATTTGATTCATCTCTGTGATTATTTGATTAGGATTAGGGGGGAATGCAGGTGCGTGTGTGTCCGTGTGTGTGTGTGTGTGCGCGTGCGTTTGTTTACTTTGAAGCTCAGGTGTGTGTGTGTGTGTGTGTGTGTGAATGTGTGTGTGAATGTGTATGTGTATATATGGTGTCTGGTGTGAGAGAGCTCGCCTCACAGAGACGTGGGCCCCCAGATCTTCTCTTTGTAGTGTCGAACAGATGGAGAGAGAGAGAGAGAGAGAGAGAGAGAGAGAGAGAGAGACAGAGAGAGAGACAGACAGAGAGAGAGAGAGAGAGAGAGGAAAATGAAAGATAAAATAGAAGCACAAACAAGGATGAAGAGAAATCAACCTTGTCCTCCTTTCACACACATGCCTGTCCTACCCTCTCTCCTGCCACCTGTTACACACACACACACACACACACACACACACACACACACACACACACACACAACCCTGTCATCCCTTCATCCCTCTCCTCTTTTATTTGTCAGTGTTTTCCTCTAGGTACAAACAGCCGTGGGTGGACGTCAGTCAGTGAAGAGACCGCTTTATCATTATTACTGTATTTATTATTATTGCTGTTATTATTTGTACTGCTCCTTTTATTAATGCACCCCGCTGCCTTTAACAACATGGCTTTGACATCATTACACACAGCCATTTGCAATAAAGCCATCTTGATTTGGCCAAATGAACGAATGAAGGAGAGAACGAATGAAGGAGAACGAATGAAGGAGAGAACGAATGGTTAAACACAGACAGGAACTCAGTCACCCAGCCGGTAAACTGGTGCGATCGATTCGCAGCCGGAGGTGTTTTTTGACCCTTGCCTCTCGCCGTCTCCGTGTGCGTCTCCCTGGCGCTCTGGGTGCAGCCGCGATTGGTTTAGGAAACCACATTTGCCCACTAAGTGCTTCTGGAAACCACTCTGGCTACACACGCATTAGTGCCCAACCCCGGCCCTCCAACCCCGGCCCTCCGTGGCTCTCTCTGTCTCTCCCTGTGCCTCCTCTATTTCTCACTCCTCTCTCTCTCCTCCCCCTCTCTCTCTCTTTCCTTTCGTCTCTCTCTCTCCTCTCCGTCCAGTCTCTCTCCTCTCTCTATCCCCTTCTCTCTCTCTCTCTCTCTCTCTCTCTCTCTCTCTCTCTCTCTCTCTCTCTCTCTCTCTCTCTCTGATGGACGGCGCTGATGGACGGCGCTGATGGAACATTGGTCCGTTTCCTCCAGTACTTATTAACACGATGTAAACACCGCGTGGCCCGTGCCCAGCCCAATTATAAAAAAAACCCCCCACAACTCCTGCGCCCCTTTCCCTCCGCCCTTATTGAGAAAGGAAAGAGGCTTTTATTTTCAACCTGCGCTAAGCACCATTGATCGTCCCAAATGGAAGTGGCTAGGGGAAGTGAACGAGGGCTCATTTGTCCCCTACTGGAACAAGGCCCAACCGTGCGCACTCGTGTGTTCATTACCGCACTACAGCGTTGCAGCTGAACAACCACCCAGCAAATTGATACACCGACGGTCATTTACTAGGCATCTGCCTGCTGTACTCAACAAGCACACACACACACACACACACACACACACACACCCCAGTGGATCCATCCATTATGCTATGCTGTTGCGATTCACGTCTGCAGCTCAGTCCTGAGGTCCGTGTTGGGCGGGCTGCGTGCGAGCCGTAGTGACCGACTCTAACAGAGCCCCCCGCACTTTGCCCTCCCGCCCACCAGGCGCGCTACAAGCAGAGCCTGGACCCCACGGTGGACGAGGTGAAGAAGCTGTGCACGTCACTGAGGCGCAACGCCAAGGAGGAGAGAGTTCTGTTCCACTACAACGGACACGGTGTGCCCCGGCCCACTGTCAACGGAGAGATCTGGGTCTTCAATAAGGTACACACACACACACACACACACACACACGGTGTTCCCCGGCCCACTGTCAACGGAGAGATCTGGGTCTTCAATAAGGTACACACACACACACACACACACACACGGTGTGCCCCGGCCCACTGTCAACGGAGAGATCTGGGTCTTCAATAAGGTACACACACGCGCACACACACGCGCGCACACACACACGCGCACACACACGCACACACACACGCGCGCGCACACACACACACGCGCGCGCGCACACACACACACGCGCACACACACACACACGCGCACACTCACACACACACACTCTCTCATTTATCACGTTGTAAGTGTCTACACTCTGTAGTCTTACTTCAGCCCTAAAGCCAGCAGGTCACCCAGTGCTTGTGCAGCTGTTCACACAGCAGCTAAAAGTGACCCAAGTCCAGTTTCCTGTCCAAATCTGGTTTATTTTTTAGGCTGTTTACAGTGTCTTGTGAATGTGAACTGTATCCAGTATTACAGACTGCACTCCTAAACTGACCCACATGCGTGTCCAGTGTCTTCTCCCTGCCACACTTATAATACATCTGTGTCAGCTGTAAAGATCTGGGCCAGTTGGGCCACTGCTGTGTGAACACAGCCTTAATCACTACATAGACACTGCATAAGTACTGCATATCCAGCTGAATATGAACTAAAGAGGTACTACATGGGTACTACATATGTTCTGTATAAGTTCCGTGTAGGTACTATGTATGTACTGCATAGGTACTGCGTAGGTAAGAAGTTGCTTCATGCACCCGGAGGTACACAGACGCTGGTGAAGCTAAAACACGTACGCGGTCGTCCCATGGCGTCGTGTATGATGTGAAAGGCCGAGACTGATCAGTGTTCAGAGGCGATTTCTGCTGTTGCAGATGGATGTAGCTACATCTGAGATCAGAAATATAGAGCAACAGAAGTTTTATTTATGTACCCTTTACCAAGGTCAGAGTTGCTTTACACGTTGACCTGACCTATAGACCATTCTCTCTCTCTCTCTCTCTCTTTCTTTCAGAACTACACCCAGTACATCCCTCTCTCCATCTATGACCTTCAGACGTGGATGGGTAGTCCCTCCATCTTCGTCTACGACTGCTCCAACGCCGGCATCATTGTCAAGTCCTTCAAACAGTTTGCTCTGCAGAGAGAGCAGGAGCTGGAGGTGAGTAATACACACACACACACACACACACACACACTACTGTGTGTACACTTACATCTGCACCCAGACCTCCTCACTGCTAACACTGTCTCACCCCGAAAGAGACGAGTCCCCTCCACCCAGCAGCACTGCTGTGCAGACATCGTCTCGGCGTGCGTCTCGCAAAGGGACCCGACCTCTTTCCTGCAGATGGTGGTTGACTGGTTCACGTCCCTGTTATGTCCACGAAAGGCACACAGACTGATCAGGAAGCAACATGGCAGTCGTGATGTATCTAGACATCTAGAGCTTGTGTGATTCTGGTGTGGTTACATTTTCATGGGCTCCTGGGTTAATGGCGTCTCTTACAGGTGCCTCTGTAATCCTGAGGTTTTATTTTCTGTCTTGAGTTTTTTTTCCCTCTTCCACCTGAGAAACTGACATTACCCGTTGTTTATTTTACCAGCTGATAATTTTAGTCCTGTCCGGATACAAATATCTGTGATTTCCCAGGCAGATGTCGCATTGGGGAAGGGGACGTATTTTTTGACCACAGTTGCTTGCTGTATTTAGTATCCTAGTGAACCTTTCTGAAACACTAAAAAAACATTTCACAAAACAGTAATGAGTACATTTAAATCTCCACACTACTGATTTACTCTACAAGCACACCAAAACAACACTCTACTGATCTATTCCACACACTCTACACACAGACAACTCAATCATTAAAGTCAAGACCTAGGAATCGCACCCAGTCACATTTGTGTATGTGTGCGTGTGTGGTGCTTACTGAATAAGCAGTAACTTTTGTATTTTGGGCAGAATGTTTTCTCTGCCTTTCATTTAAATTCCATTTGTGCGTGTGTGTGTGCTCGCGCGTGTGTGTGCGTGCGTGCGTGCGTGCGTGCGTGCGTGCGTGTGTGTGTGCGTGCGTGTGTGCTCGCATGTGTGTGCGTGTATGGTCCACATCTCCAAGCCATGTGAGGCTGATCCACTCCACTGAAATGTTTCTAAGCACCACCACACCTCTCTCGGCTTAATCTGCTTTCTCTCTATCTCTCTCTCTCCCTCTCTCCCCCTCTTCCTGTTATCCCCTGAAATGGAGAATCTTGTCCGTATCGCTGTGGTCAAACGAAGCCCCGGTGCTCCTGTAGGATCAGGGGTTGCAGATTGATGGAGAGAATGAGGGAAGAATGAGTAGAAAAAGCAGGATTGCACCTCTCTCCTCATCAATAACACTCAAGGGCCTGACGTAGGGGGGGGGCGGGGGGGCGGGGGAGGGGCCCAAAGTCACCCTTTCCTTCTGCTTCAGCTCTTTAAAAGGAGTCCAGTAATTGAATTGACCCGATGCCTTTCTTTGTGTCTTTGTGTGTGCACTTGTGTGTCCTTTAAGAAGGACATTCTTACTTAGCACTGTCTTCACTGGCACAATCCCGGGCCCGACTGGCCACATGACTTAGCTCACTAGCGATAGCGGTCCTGAACGGATCCGGCAGCGTGGGCTCTGAGTCCGCATGTCCGGGGTTCCTGGAATCACCGTGTCCGGATCGGAACCGTTTATGGCTGGCCCCGTGCCGATCCTGTGCTCCGACGGAGGTGTTTCCGGCTGGGACTCGTTCTCAGAGTGGGCCATCGTCCGGGTTATTAACGCACGAGAGGGAGGGAGAGCGAACGAGTGTAGAAGTGGAGGAGGAAAGAGGAGGAGGGGAGTGGAAATCGCATTATGATTCATTGGGCCAGAGAAGCATGGATGTACAGATATGAGAGAGGAGGAGAGGTCTGTAGATGGTGAGAGACAGCATGTGGGGAATCTTCCGGAAGGACATTATTAATGCAGGCGGAAACTCTGGTGGGGAGTCCCCACAATACCACCTTATGTAACTATCACACACACACACACACACACACACACACACACACACACACACACACACACGCCTTTTGGTGTCTTACACCATGCCTGTGTGAGGAGTGTGTGTGTGGATATTCTTTAATGTGTTCGAGTGCAGCCCTTGATTGTTCTGGGTTCTTTGAAGGCTCAGTTAAGGGAATTACTTCCTGCTGTTATTACAGTGGCTTGGTGTATTGCTATAGCTGTGTATGAGAGATAGTGAGAGAGTGTGTGGTCTTCCCCGTGTGTCTGAGATTTGTTTTAGCATCACTTGAAACATTTCACAGTTCTTTTTAGGGCTGTAGAATATGGACTCCCATAATCCACTCTGGTGTGTGAACACTCCCATAATCCACTCTGGTGTGTGAACACTCCCATAATCCACTCTGATGTGTGAACACTGCCAGAATCCACTATGATGTGTGAACACTCCCATAATCCTTTCTGATGTGTGAACACTCCCATAATCCACTCTCGTGTGTGAACACTCCCATAATCCACTCTGGTGTGTGAACACTCCCATAATCCACTCTGATGTGTGAACACTCCCATAATCCACTCTGGTGTGCGAACACTCCCATAATCCACTCTGGTGTGCGAACACTCCCATAATCCACTCTGGTGTGCGAACACTCCCATAATCCACTCTGGTGTGTGAACACTCCCATAATCCACTCTGGTGTGCGAACACTCCCAGAATCCACTCTGATGTGCGAACACTCCCAGAATCCACTCTGATGTGCGAACACTCCCAGAATCCACTCTGATGTGCGAACACTCCCAGAATCCACTCTGATGTGCGAACACTCCCAGAATCCACTCTGATGTGCGAACACTCCCAGAATCCACTCTGATGTGCGAACACTCCCAGAATCCAGTCTGATGTGTGAACACTCCCAGAATCCACTCTGATGTGTGAACACTCCCAGAATCCACTTTGATGTGTGAACACTCCCAGAATCCACTCAGGTGTGGAAATGCTGTCAGAATCCAGTGTGGTGTGTGATTTGTGGCTCACAAATCACCTCCAGGATATGAAGACTTGCAGAATCCACTCTGGTGTGTGAGCGGTCCCAGTACCCTTTCTGGTGCATGGGCACTCCCACCAGAATCTATCCTGGCATGTGAACGCTCCCAGAACCCACCCAGACGTGTGAACGATCTCTAGTGCAGGCTCTCCGCTCCTGCTCCATGCTGATCGTGCTCCTCTCGCGTTCCTCTCGCGTTCCTCTCACACTCCTCTCATGTTCCTCTCACGCTCCTCTCACGTTCCTCTCACACTCCTCTCGCGTTCCTCTCACACTCCTCTCGCGTTCCTCTCACACTCCTCTCACGTTCCTCTCACGCTCCTCTCACGTTCCTCTCACACTCCTCTCACGTTCCTCTCACACTCCTCTCGCGTTCCTCTCACGTTCCTCTCGCGTTCCTCTCACGTTCCTCTCACGTTCCTCTCACACTCCTCTCGCGTTCCTCTCACGTTCCTCTCACACTCCTCTCGCGTTCCTCTCACACTCCTCTCGCGTTCCTCTCGCGTTCCTCTCACGTTCCTCTCACGTTCCTCTCACACTCCTCTCGCGTTCCTCTCACACTCCTCATGTTCCTCTCACGTTCCTCTCACGTTCCTCTCACGTTCCTCTCACACTCCTCTCACGCTCCTCTCACGCTCCTCTCGCCGTGTGCTAGCTTCTCCCTCCATGCTATTCGTTTTGTTCCAAGCTAAATCTGCACCACTCTCTCTTCCCCCCTTATGACGTTAATTTTTGTTCTTTCTCTGTTAAGAAGACATCTGCAATTGGCTGTATTTCACTGTATGTGCCTTATTGGACAACTGGACAACTTTATTAGGGTAGAGATCACTGGGTATGCCAGGACAGTTTAGGATGGTTGCCAGTTAGCCTAGCTTCCATGTTTTTGGACTGTGGGCTGAAACCAGAGCCCCCTGTAGAAAACCCACGCATGTATGTTTTCTGTAAATAGCAATCTGTTTATACCACAGCCTTATGCAGTTTCTACAGCATATGTGGTCATTCAGCTATATAGATATATAAACGGGATTAGTTCTTAGTTCAGAATTGGAGCTTTTGGGCCAGATATCTGCCTTTAAGGTTGTGACCTCCAGACATGTGTCATGAATAAATAACACACTGAGAAACAGGTTCTGCCATATTACACAACTCCTAAACTCAAAAGTGTTGGGGACTTTCCAGAGTTTGGGGCTGAGGTCAGTGCTTTAACTTTGAACTTTGAACCTTGGAACAGGTATTGGCTCCCCTCCAAATGACAACTGTAGAGCGATTGCTATGTCACTGCAATGAGAACTAACTAGTTTCATAACTAATGGAATGACTCCTAATGACCATATGGATTAAAAAAATACGTTTTTAATAAAGCTTTGACGTGCACAAGCCCTTTAAGGTGTGTGTGTGAGAGGGAGAAGGTGCTCCATTGTTATAAGCTCTCTCGTGTTATTGTCACTCCAATACATTCATCTTAATTAAACTCCAGCTCTTAATCTCCCAACAGAGAATGGCTGCTCTGATTGGCATGCTAATTCGTTAGGTCTACAAATATGCTAATGTGTTAATTACCACAGACGTTTTTGCATAATCCATCTCGAATATTCAATATGCCATGTTTGCCATTCAAAATAGGTCTGTGGCACCACACAATAGACAATATGAGTTATTGCAACATTAAGGTGTGAGGTAACGTGTTTCTTTTTGAAAGGTCTACACGCACAGGTCCTTATGTTGCTACAGGATGGCGTGGGTCTCTTCTGGAGGAGGCGGGGTTTGGATGGGTGGGGGGGGGGGGGGGGGGGGGGGGGGGCTGGGGCTATATTGCGTCTTTTTAACCAGGAGGGCGGAGATGAGTCAACAGGAGGAGGAAGCGGTTGTGATGAGCTTTGGCATCCCAACTGACCCATTAATTCTGATTGGGGTGACAGCAGCTGTTTTCTCAAGCAGCCTGATTTATTTCAGCTGGGCTTCATTTGTATACAATGGAACATTTCTGCAAAGAGTGTCATCCCTCTCGCAGATTGCCATCCTGTGCAATCTGCAAGACTGTGGCGCGTGTGTGTGTGTGTGTGTGTGTGTGTGTGTGTGCGCGCGCGTGTTGTTCAGCCTTGTACGCTTAAATATACAAGTAGCTATTTAGGCTTGGCTGACAGTTTGATTGGCTGCCCCCTTCTGTGATCAGGAGGCCGGACTCTTCATGCCCAGCAAGCAGGTCCAGGCTCCGCCCCCGCTCCCCCATCCTCTGCACTGGGGCTGACCGCCATGCCTATGTTTGCTCACTAGGTGGCAGCGATAAACCCCAACCACCCGCTGGCACAGATGCCGCTGCCGCCGTCCATGAAGAACTGCATCCAGCTGGCGGCGTGCGAGGCCAGCGAGCTCCTCCCCATGAACCCTGACCTCCCTGCCGACCTCTTCACCTCCTGCCTGACCACACCCATCAAAATTGCCCTGCGCTGGTAAGAAACATGCATGTATATACACAATAATTATACAAATAAGTAATACATGCTCGCACAACTGAACACACACACAGACCCATTGTGCTTAAGCACAAGCATCCAAGATTAAGGGATATTTATATATCCACATATATACCCACAATTCTTCTTTACATACACACACATTTCCCTCCTTTACACTGTCCCTCAGCTGCCATAACACTAAGTTTATTGCTGATGCACACACACGTGTACACACACTGTGTTGCCTCTCTCCTGTACTCCCACACACACTCCTGTGATTGATCACTCCCCGCCGTCTCCCTATTACTTACTGATTTCCTGCAGCCAACAGCAGGAAGTGGCAGAGAGACACTTTACAAACACCTGAGAGCTCACCTGCCCACCACTCCAGCCCAGTTTTACTCATTTCCTAATGGCGATGGCCTTCTGCAGAAGTGTTTAACGGGGCAGGACCGGCTAGGCCCCGCCCGCCACCGCGGGACTCCGATCCCGCAGCGGGAGCACTGGAGAACGCTTACGGAACCTTCCAGGCGTGTGTGTTCAGAGAGCGAAACTCGCTCAGAGCTCACGTCCATGGTGAGGTAGACCTGTAGGCTCCTGTAGACCTCTCCCATTCTCCATAAGTCACCGAGTCAGGTCTATGGATCACCGATTCGGGTCGACTGATCACAGAGTCGGGTCGACGGATCACAGAGTCGGGTCGACGGATCACAGAGTCGGGTCGACGGATCACAGAGTCAGGTCTACGGATCACAGAGTCAGGTCTACGGATCACTGGCGCTTCATACAGTATTGCACTGCGAAGCTGACACTCCAACAAACCCTCTCCACCCTCGCTACTCTCTCTCACCCACCCTCTCCACCCTGACTCCACCCTGACTCCACCCTGACTCCACCCTGACTCCACCCTGACTCCACCCTCTCCACCCTCTCTCACCCACCCTCTCCACCCTGACTCCACCCTCTCCACCCTGACTCCACCCTCTCCACCCTCTCTCACCCACCCTCTCCACCCTGACTCCACCCTCTCCACCCTGACTCCACCCTCTCTCACCCACCCTCTCCACCCTGAGTTGGCATTGCAGCATGCAGGTTAACTGCTCTTGAGGTCAAACTAGAAAGACTGCGTGTGCGTGTGCGTGCGTGCGCGTGCGTGTGTGTGCGTGCACGACTGCGTTTGATAAACTGAGTTTAAGCTCTTTGAATGTATTTCTCCCTCCAGGCCAGAGACCTTTAAACAGCCGTAGTTGAGGTTTTATTTTTCTCTTCATGGTGATTGAATGACCTTAAACAATAGTTGCACCCTAAGGTCCCAAAGGAATCGTACAGAGGTGGAGAATCTCAGTGCTGCTGGGTGAATTATAAGTACACCTGCTAATGAAGATTCTAATGATTATATACAGTAATGGTGGGATATTTTTCATATTCTCTCATTCTCACACATTTTCACTCTCTCTTTCATTCTCTCTCTCACCTTCACTTATATCACTCCCAGATTTCTCACTTTCTGTTTCACTTTGGCGTTCTCTCTGACTTTCACTCTCATTCTCTCTCTTTCTGTCTGTTTCTTAAATCTCTCTCTCATGCTCCCTCTCCCACCGTCTCTCTCACTGTCTCACTCTCACTCTCCCACTGTCTCTCTCACTGTCTCACTCTCCCACTGTCTCTCTCACTGTCTCACTCCCCCTCTCCCACTGTCTCTCTCACTGTCTCACTCCCCCTCTCCCACTGTCTCTCTCTCTCACTCTCCCACTGTCTCACTCTCTCACTCTCCCACTGTCTCTCTCACTGTCTCACTCTCCCTCTCCCACTGTCTCTCTCTCTCACTCTCCCACTGTCTCTCTCACTGTCTCACTCTCCCTCTCCCACTGTCTCTCTCTCTCACTCTCCCACTGTCTCACTCCCCCTCTCCTACTGTCTCTCTCTCTCTCTCTCTCTCTCTCCCTCTCTCCCTCTTTCTCCCTCCCCCGACTCCCCTCCCCTTGGGGTACTACACAGGGGACTGGAGATGAATTGATGTATATGCCCTGCCACTCAGAGAATACCTCACTGTTCTGACTCTGAGTCAGGGGGGGAGGTGATTTCAGAGCAGCGTGAGGAGAAGTTGAAGAGATCGG
>NC_135218.1:22133889-22168889 GCF_052324685.1 Brachyhypopomus gauderio | reverse complement strand
CCTGTTCTTGTCACGTGAGGTGTGTTCTGCTGTTCTACAGGGAGAACCTTACAGTTCAAGACCAAGTACAACCGAAAACCCAGACGTGAAAACCTTCGCCACCTACCAGTGTCGTGTACAGAAGTACAACTGTGCTGGCTCCTCTAATTCGGGCCACCTCGCGTACCGCACGCTTGTAACTGGGGCCGTTATGAGTGGTGCCTCATATCCGTTACACTGCACTTGTTTTCTTCGTTTGCTAAAAGAACGTGATGGTGACTAACGATCCACGAGACACTGGAGTCTGTCACCGTCTTTCAGCACTTCAGTGTTAATTATCAACCCCGTTCTCAAAACGTAAGAGGAACAAACCGCCGTATTTACCTCACACCGTCTTTTGCTGGCGTGATCTTTTAATAAGAATGGCGGTGCTGTATTAGTTAGTTATGGAGCCGACGGGATATATTGCACTGTTTCTTTGAAGGCGCGAGGGTTATACGAGGCTGCGTGTTTACCGCACGCTGCGCTGCGCTCTCATAACCACGTGACGAGGCATCGCGGGGTGACACGCTGATTGGTTAAAGAGCCGAGATCGTATTTGCGTTAAGTCTTCGGATCTTTCCTCCGCGGCGGTCTGAAGCCGCTGCTGTATGAAGTTAATAATAGAGACGTCCCTGCAGTGTTCGCCTTGGGCCACAATTATGTGTGTACGTACTTTCTTCTGGTTCGTTTGTTAAATGAACGTAGTTAACCAATCGGAAGGTGTATGTCAATGGCAGAAGACCAGTAGAGATGCGTAGCTGGAATGATTTGTAGTTTCCAAATGAGCTGGAATGACTTGCACACGAGATGATGGTTAATTGCACTCTCACAAATACATTAGCACTGCTCACACGAGTGCCCTCCCTGCCGTCACACGTC
Source organism: Brachyhypopomus gauderio (assembly GCF_052324685.1). Taxonomy (NCBI): domain Eukaryota; kingdom Metazoa; phylum Chordata; class Actinopteri; order Gymnotiformes; family Hypopomidae; genus Brachyhypopomus; species Brachyhypopomus gauderio. The sequence continues at coordinate 22,167,989 of NC_135218.1, read as the reverse complement.
CTCTTCGTCTCACGCGCCAGTTCTCCAGTTCTGCTGGAAGATGAGTCAAGAATGGGAATTGTTTTAAAGTATCCTGCACCGCCCACTTACTGTAAAAGCTGTCCCGGGGGGGCGGGGACAGTGCAGCCCCGCCCACCTCCGAGGCTGAAGATACACTCTGCACTGGTTTTCCTTAGCCAAAATAAAGAGTGAGACAAAAGTGAGAAGAGTGCAAGCGGAGTGAGATGGAGAGGGTGAGAGAGAGTGTGGCTTTAGCTTTACTGCTTACAGCTGTAAATTTGATGGGCCGCTCTGGTGTGTTACAACGTGGCTTTCGTAGGGGAATTTAAATCTTGTTAAATTTTAAATCTGTATTAGTTTTTGTAGCTCCCAATTAGCCTGGGATCCCTTTAGTTCTTACTGCGTCCCTGGATGGTGATGGTCAGTACTGGCAGAGTGTGTGTGTGTGTGTGTGTGTGTGTGCGCGCGCGTGCACGTGCGTGCGTGGACGCGTGCGTGTGTGTGTGCGCGCGCGTGCACGTGCGTGCGTGGACGCGTGCGTGTGTGTGTGGACGCGTGTGTGTGTGTGTCAGTGACATTTTGCCTCCGGCTTTCTGGGCAGCTGGAGCTCACTTACTCAGTAACTGAATGTCACATGACCAAGACCTACTGCTGCCACAAAGCAGAGCCAGACACCTGTTACACACACACACACACACAGCATGCTGCAGTACCGCCTTCCTGACTAACCCACACGCCCAGGCACTGCAACCCTTCTGACTCTCACTCATGCACGTGTGAGATTAGCTGAAGGCTACAGTGGGACTGGATGATCTTTATCATCAGATTAATGCTGTGTGTATAAGAGCACTGATGAGTCCTTAATTCCTTCTCTTATACACACACACGTGCCGAAGTATGGTAATGAGCACGCGTGAAGTATTGCTCATTGCCTTGGGTGCCACTATGAAGAATTGTGTGTGTGTGTGTGTGTGTGTGTGTGTGTGTGTGTGTGTGTGTGTGTGTGTGTGTGTGTGTGTGTGTGTGTGTGTTTTCCCTTGCTGTGTTCAGTCTAATTGTCCTTCACATCCATCTCTGTGCTAATGTGTAGGCTGTACAGCTTTCAATATCCCAGCTATAACATCCTCCCAAACCCCACTCCCCTCCTCCACCTCCTCCCCCCACTCCCTCCTCCACCTCCTCCCCAAACTCTCCCCTCCTCCACCTCCTCCACCTCCTCCACCACTCCCCTCCTCCACCTCCTCCCCCACTCCCCCTCCTCCACCTCCTCCCTCCACCTCCCCTCCTCCACCTCCTCCACCTCCTCCCCCACTCCCCTCCTCCACCTCCTCCCCTCCTCCCCCACTCCCTTCCTCCCCTCCTCCACCTCCTCCCCTCCTCCCCCACTCCCCTCCTCCACCTCCTCCCCCACTCCCTCCTCCCCTCCTCCCCACTCCCCTCCTCCCCCCTCCCCTCCTCCACCTCCTCCCCTCCTCCACCTCCTCCCCTCTCCCCACTCCCCTCCTCCCCTCCTCCACCTCCTCCCCTCCTCCCCTCCTCCACCTCCTCCCCCCACTCCCCTCCTCCCCTCCTCCACCTCCTCCCCCACTCCCCTCCTCCCCTACTCCACCTCCTCCACCTCCTCCCCCACTCCCCTCCTCCACCTCCTCCCTTCCCCACTCCCCTCCTCCCCTCTCCACCTCCTCCCCCACTCCCCTCCTCCCCTCCCTCCACCTCCTCCCCCACTCCCCTCCTCCACCTCCTCCACCTCTCTCTGTGTTCCGCCCCCTCCCGAGAGTCGGTGCTCCATCTAAAAGCAGGCCGAGTCATTCCGCCATCGCTCCCTACCCGCCGTCCTTCATCCCTGCGTCACGGGGATGACGGGTCAACAAGGTTCTGTTCCTCGTTGACCGAGGCGGGGCCTGGGAAAGGGGCGGGGCCTGTGAACGGCCCCTCTCGGCGGCAGTAAGTCACAGGAAGTGATTTGCGGCGGGGGTGCTGGGGGACGTGTGAGTGGAGCGCTGGCTCCTCGCTAGTGTGAAGTGTCATCACTCCCGCTTTGCTGCACTGGTCCCCGCGGCCTGCTTGTTAGTGGCACCTTCAACGAAGGAAGCGGAAAGCCGAGATCACCTTCACCCGCGGAGGTGAGAATTGAAACCCCGAGCGATGACTCCACCTCTGCCATTTTCATCTTATTGCCGCCCTTGACCGACATACAGAGGAGAATCACTCCTCTTTTCCCTCGCCCCCCAACCCCCCTTTTCCCGCTTTTCCCCTGTTTCCATCTCCCCTCTACCTTCCTCTCCTTTCCATCCACGTCACTTTCCTCCACCGTTTCTCACTCTTCATCCCTTGCTCCCCCGACGTCTCCCTCGGTTTGGCTCCTGTCCTTCCAGCTCATGGCGTGAGCTCTCTGACTCCAGAACGTAGCGGTTACAGAGAGCTGTATTTACCTCACACCCTCCTGCGCTGGTATGATTATGTAATGATCTCAGAGCGCCGCATTAGCCTCGGAGGTTATTTTGTGTTTCTGGCGCGATGTGAGGGTTAGCGAGTGGCCTCCTGTTTAACCGGCAGTATCCTCACGCAGTCGTTACGTAACGAGACGTAATGGAGCTACGTGCTGATGAGTTACGGAGTTGACGGCGCGTTCTCATTTTGCTGGTCTTTCTCGAGAGCCCCGACCAAAGATGGGGGGCCACCTCTCACCGCGGGGCGTTGTCATAACGGTGGGGCACAGGAGAGGGGAGGAGCTTGGCCAGGATTGGAGGGTTGCCAGTGTGGCTGTTAAAATGCAGCACTGAGATCCCTCTTTCTCTACTGCTTCGATTGCTTTGATACTGATCTCACGAACAGCGGGGAACATGTTTCTTAGAGGTCACACTGCGTGCTTCATCCACAATAGGATTTATTTATGCATCCATTTACTTATTCATTTACTGACTTCACATTACGAATTTGGTGGTTTTTAAATAAAAAATTTGCATATTATTTTTAAACCTGTTACTTGCATCTTGTAGCCAGTCTGTTGAATCTTCTGAAGTCTTCTAGATCTTTCCGTCTTCTGAGTGTTATGCTGCTTTTGGTGGAAACTTGCGTGTGACCTCTTGTAAGCCACTAGCGCTCGGGATAATAACTGTCCCCAGTAGAACAGCGACAGCACGTCCTGCTACAGGGCCAACAGGGACGAGGGCGGTGATGTCATATCCCCCCAACATATTAGTGCCTTCCTGTGTCCTGGTTGATGAAGGAGGAGGAGTGGATCGATCTCTCTATCTCTCTCTCTCTCTCTCTCTCTCTCTCTCACTCACACACACAGATACGCTTTGGTTTATTTTTCTTAATTCAATTCGGGTTTATTGGCATGACTATATCGTGTACAATATTTTCTCTCTGTTTTTTCTTTCCACCTCTCAATTTAATTCAGTTCAGTTGGCACGGCTGTATAATATGAACTACACATCTCTCTCTCTCTCTTTCATGTATTCAGGAAGGTGGTATGTCATCATATGTGATATGCACATCCTTGTAATTTGTATGCATTCACACACTCTTCCTTTCTGATTCTTTCTGTCCTTATTTATTTCTCTTCTTTCCTCTCTCTCTCTCTCTCTCTCTCTCACACACACACACACACACACACACTCAAGCAGAGCTCAGGGCGTTGCAGTGGGGATGCCCTTCTTGGTTCATCTGTTGTCTCTCTGGGACACCCCCGTTGCGTAGCGATGGCATTCCGGAACACTGGTTGCTGGGGAGCGGTGGTAGTCCCCTCCCCCGCTGACCGCACCTTTCGACGGGCGACGTCCCAAACCCCGCCCACTCGCCACAAAACAAAGCTGGGGCTGTTGGGTGCAGGCAGTGGCATCAGCCTGGGTTCAGACCCGCGGGGTTCTGAGACAGGCGTTGGTCCAGTCCCGGCCCACGGCTTAGCCACGCTAGCCAAACAAAAACTTCAGTGAGTCGTGATATCTGTTTTGGCACAGACGTTTGTCAGAACCCACTTCATAGGTGTGCAAAGCTGTCGGAGATGAGTGGACTTCAAAGCTGCGTCATTCTTCTCTTCTCCCTCCCCTCCCCTCCCTCCCTCTCTCCCTCTCTCCGTTTTAGTCTTCCCCAGTGCCCCCTTTGTCTTTTCTTTCTTTCTTTGCTCTGTCTGTTCCACCGCGCCCTGCACTTCTGAGAACTGGCCTTTCCGCTCCGATCTCTAAAGCCGCTTGTTGACATTTGTTGTGAAAGTACCCGCACGAATCAAATCACTCGTGGGATTTCCAGGGACAGGGGGCTCTATCCGCTGGTGCGCGTCAGGGCTCGGGGGCCGTGCACGGCGTTCCGGAAAGGTTCTAGAATTCTCCGGTGTGCTTGGGAATCCTCGGTGGTTAGAAACAACGCGATGGTGGTGTTCCTCCAGCACCTGATCGTGACGGTTCGCCTCTTTTTGTGTCGGTACCAGTGCCTTGGTCTTTCTGGTGCCTTGAGGACTTGGTTTGCGTAGTGGTTGTCATCCGTCTCTTCTGCGGGCTTCTCTCTTCCACACCACACCCCCTCCCCTCAGTTCTCACAGAGGTAACTCCAGAACTCGAGATGAATTTCTCTTGGGTTCACTCTTAATAGTGTACAACCCATACAGCTTATTAATTGTCTGGGGTTCTCATATTCCGCATTTCACTTTCAGTTGTTAATGTTAAAATGAGTTATGCGGAGCCGAAACTGAATTAGGTTCAGATTTCCTCAGATTGCCGTTTGAACGTAGTGCCTGTAAACCACCGTCACGGTGCTCTGTGGGCTGAGGGTGGGACGGGGGTGTGTGTGTAGACGGGGGTGTGTGTGTAGACGGGGGTGTGTGTGTAGACGGGGGTGTGTGTGCAGACGGGGGTGTGTGTGTAGACGGGGGCAGCCCCGTCGACAGGGGGGTACAACCGGGTCTGTTGTCCCGGGCCCTAGGGCCAGGGGGGCCCATCAAAGAGCCCAGCAATTTATTTTTTATTTAAAGTCTATATTTTTAAATAATCTTGAAATCTTTCATTAATATAAAATTATGTACTCATAATAAGCTCAATGGCTCAAATATATATGTTTTTTACCTATCTGCATATTTTCCATTAAGTGCATACACCCCCGCCTCCCACTGGAAAATGGTTTGATCCAGCACCGACTGTAGCCGGCCGGTATCCGCCCAACAGCGAGAAATACAGTGGTGGATAGTTAAAGTAAATACTGAAATCTGGAGCGCAGAAAAGAAAGGAAAAACATTTACCTGACGAATTTTAAAGTTGCATTGTGTTCCATGTTTGAAAAGTGCTGGAATGGGGCACATGAATCTTTCTTGTCCCGGGCCCCAGCGAGACTGTCAACGGGCCTGGACGGGGTGTGTGTGTGCAGACGGGGGTGTGGTGTGTGTGTACGGGGGTGTGTACGGGGGTGTGTGTGTACGGGGGTGTGTGTGTGTACGGGGAGCGCGTGTGGCAGTACAGACACACTTCGCTCTCCTCTTCCCACACTTCCACCCTTTGTACAGATCATGGATTAGTGAGGGGAAAGTATTGATATCATGTGGGAAAGGATCAATTAGCTTTCTCCATTAAACTCTCCTAGGGTTTGTTATAAAAATCTGCCCTAAAGCTTAAGTGTGTGTGTGTGTGTGTGGTGTGTGTGTGTTGTCAGGATCCCCGGGAGACTGAATGACAGGAGAACTCCATTAGGAGAACTCAACTGGATCTTCACAGCCATCACAGATACCATCGCATGGAACGTCCTGCCTAGAGGTCAGAGGTCATACCAGTTCTACATTCTGTGATGGAAAAGGGGAATGAGGGAATGGCGGTGGCAGACATGTCCTTTAATGCTACGCTTACGCTATAAACCTCACACATGAGTGCACTCTATAAAGACGGACATCTTAGTAACTTTATCCCAGAGTCCACAGCAATACTCAGACACATGCAGGTGAAGATTGTCACTAATCTTTCTTTTTCTTCCTAAATACTGCAGTCTTGGCCTGTCTAATGATGAGTGGAGTTAAAGCTTCAGTCAGGAGTTTCAGCATCTCAGATTTCATTAGTATTTACAGTTTAATTGACATGTTTAGCATGTTTTCTGTCAGTGGGAGTTATTGGTTTGTTATTGCACTAGTCATTTTGTGACCGTGTATTGCCACAGTGCTACACAGTGCTGGGCCTTTAACTTCCAGAGAGGCCACATCTCATTTTGTATTGAAGCCCCTTCTGTTTGATCTCTTTGGTTGGAGCTCAAAGGAGTCGTGTTGTAATATCCTTTCTAATATACCTTGTTCCCGAGTCTTTGCCAAACTCATTTCAGTAAGCCTAATTTCATTTCAGATTGTACAGTTGAAGTGTTATTTATCAGTAGGTGGTAACTTTATATTCTCGTTTTATCTGCACCCGGCTACATCGGAGTCTTTTCTGAGCAGGGATCCCTCAGACCCTCCAAGCCCAGGTGTTGTATAATACGCTTGATTCAATAGGGGAGGGCAGTATAACGGAGGAGAGGGGGGAGGGTAACGGGGGGGCAGGGGGGAGCGTTACGGAGGGGAGGGTAACAGGGGAGGGTAACGGGGGGCAGGGGGGAGAGTTACGGAGGGGAGGGTAACAGGGGGGGAGGGTAACGGGGGGCAGGGGGGAGAGTTACGGAGGGGAGGGTAACAGGGGGGAGTGTAACGGGGGCAGGGGGGAGCGTTACGGAGAGGAGGGTAACAGGGGGGAGGGTAACGGGGGCAGGGGGGAGCGTTACGGAGGGGAGGGAGGGTAACAGAGGGGAGGGGGGAGGGTAATGGGAGGAGATTGGAGGGTAATGGGGAGGGTAACGGAGGAGGGGGGAGGGTAATGGTGGGAGGGGACTATAATAGAGGAGAGGGTAACAGGGGGAGAGGGTAACTGAGGGGGGGGGGTAACGGGGAGGGGAGTATAATGGAGGAGAGGGAGGGGAAAAGGAGGGGAGGGGGGGTAACAGAGGGGAGGGTAACGGAGGATGGAGAGGATGTGATTTCGTGGGTAAGACTTCATCTGTTTGCAGTTAATTAAACACTGGGCATCAGAGAGAAAAGTCTGCAGAGAACACCACCCAGGGTTTTAATCCTTTGCACACACACCGCAGGCACGCACACACACGCTCACAACACATTACAATTATAAAACTTTATTGAGGGCATGATCACACACCCTCGATGCTATTACTGTTAATAATTGAGTCGATATAATTATTCATGAGTGTCTGAAGTAATGTAGTTCTATGGTTATGAGCTGATGACAAATTTGTTTCGCCAGCAGCAAGTCCCATATATTTATGGCCAAAAAGAGTGTCAGACTCTAGAACACTAGGACAAGCTCATTGCTATGTGCTACCGTTGTGTTGCATGGGTATTAAAGGAGTCACCTGTCATGAAATCTTTGCAACTCAAAAGCTGAAGGCATCTCATGGCTCTTTGAGCGCTCAACAGGTCACATGAGCAAAGTCAACAGGTCACATGACCACTGCCAGGTACAGTGTCTGGGGGAGACTGTAAATCTCCGGCAGAATGTGGCGGTTGAGAGGCTCTTCTGAGTGGGTGAGAGGCTTCCTCTTGCTCTCCATGATTTAAGGTGACGTGAGTTACAGCCACGTGCGCTGAACCACGCACCAAAGGTGCTCCTGTACACAGTTTGCATTGTCGTCTGAAGTGGTAAATCAGTTCTTTCTTGCTCTCTCTCTCACCCTCTGTCCTCTCTGTCTCTGTCTTTCTCTCTCTCCCCCCTCTGTCCTCTGTCTGTCTGTCTGTCTCTCTCTCTCTCTCCCTCCTCTGTCCTCTCTGTCTCTCCGTTTCCTCCCCTCCTTCACCAGATCTCTTCCAGAAACTCTTCCGTCAGGATCTGTTGGTGGCCAGCCTCTTTCGCAACTTCCTATTGGCTGAGAGGATCATGAGGTCCTATAACTGTACTCCAGTGAGCAGCCCCCAGGTTACCACCCACATACATGCATGCAATGTGGTAAGTATACGCATACACACGTGACTTGCCATTTACCATTCACATACCCACGTGACCTACCATTTACCATACACATACCCACGTGGCCTTCAATTTACCATACACATACCCACGTGGCCCACCATTTACCATACACATACCCACGTGACCTACCATTTACCATACACATACCCACGTGACCTACAATTTACCATACACATACCCACGTGACCTACCATTTACCATACACATACCCACGTGGCCTTCAATTTACCATACATATACCCACGTGGCCCACCATTTACCATACACATACCCACGTGGCCCACCATTTACCATACACATACCCACGTGACCTACCATTTACCATACACATACCCACGTGGCCCACCATTTACCATACACATAACCCACGTGACCTACCATTTACCATACACATACCCACGTGGCCTTCAATTTACCATACACATACCCACGTGGCCCACCATTTACCATACACATACCCACGTGGCCCACCATTTACCATACACATACCCACGTGACCTACCATTTACCATACACATACCCACGTGGCCCACCATTTACCATACACATACCCACGTGACCTACCATTTACCATACACATACCCACGTGACCTACCATTTACCATACACATACCCACGTGACCTACCATTTACCATACACATACCCACGTGACCTACCATTTACCATACACATACCCACGTGGCCCACCATTTACCATACACATACCCACGTGGCCCACCATTTACCATACACATACCCACGTGGCCCACCATTTACCATACACATACCCACGTGGCCCACCATTTACCATACACATACCCACGTGGCCCACCATTTACCATACACATACACACGTGGCCCACCATTTACCATACACATACCCACGTGGCCCACCATTTACCATACACATACCCACGTGGCCCACCATTTACCATACACATACCCACGTGGCCCACCATTTACTTTCTCTGCAGTTGGATTATATAGATATGTTTGTGTTATATATGTGTAGCTTGGACAGAGAGACACTGTGGTTTTTGTGATATAGAAGCATCAGGGGCCACCGTAGCCTAGAAAACCTTAAGAGGCATATTGTGTTTTGTTCTCAACATACACAAATGTGTGTTGATGTGTGATCGCACTTTCCTTACCTTCCTGATCCTAGCGGTGTGATTGCGACACTCGGTACGGACATAGAGCAGAGAGACTTGAATAAGGAAAAGCATTTCAGATAATTTAGTTTTTATCCCATGTAACTCCACTTTCTGCAGAGCTAGTCAGCTTCTGTGTACTAAAAGCAAATGATTCTTCTTACTTATTTAAAATGCCATCTTCCCTAAGCACTCCTACCCGTAACGCGTTTTTCATTAGCTGGCTTTCTCCTCGTTCTCCTCCGGTCATTGATCTCATTACCGTCACGTTCTGGGGTGCGGCGGAGAGCACGCGGCGTGATTTCTGCAGCCGCGATTATTAAACAGAGACAAAGCTGCGTTCTCGGAGGACGGCGAGCGTCGGAAGCGCCGCTGTGCCTCTACTCCGCTAAAGAGGTGTTGAGGGGGCTCGTGCGAGGATCTCTGAGCTGACTGGCCTGCACTGCCACAGAGCTGATTACCCACACGGGGACAGAAGTTTGGCTTAGTAAAGGCTCGTTGATGAGGGGAGAGAGAGGAAAAGTGAGTGGGGGGTAAGCAGGTAATAGAAGGTGTGTGAGGGGGGGGGGGGTGCTGACAGATGACAGCACTCCAGTGTAAGCAGCCTTTGTTATTCTAATGGCCTCGTTGTGTGTTTAATATTCATGCAGGGTCATTATTGAGAGCTGTGCTGGTAGGCAGCAAAACATGCCTGCAGGCCTAGTTGTGAGAGAGAGAGAGAGAGAGAGAGAGAGAGAGAGAGAGAGAGAGAGAGAGAGAGAGAGAGAGAGAATAATATAGAGGATGGGAGAAAGCAAATGTGAGAGAGAGAGCAAAGCACAGAGAGAAAGAATGATGGAGGGAGGGAGTGTAGTGTCTTTCGCTGCTGGGAAGGGGAGGTGTAGCTGGCCAAACAAGCCACTAACTAATTTGCGAGGGAAACCGTGTTCGGCCCCCCAGTGGCCCTCAGCGGTTCTGACTTTTGCTTTTTTGCTGAGTGGTGCGTTGCCGGCATTCCAGCGCTGACACTTCCATCATTACTGTAAGTGGACATAAGGGCTCCGCTCCGAGTCCACAATGTTCACATTTGCATTTAAACGGCACCGAAAGGTTTTAAAGTGATGCGTCAACATCAAGTACGAAGGTAAGCTAGGCTTGAGCGTTTGAAAGGCGTGGCTGAACACCTGACCGTTGTCACGCTTGTGCGACAGCGCAGCTCTTCTCTCTGCCCTGATTGGCCAAAAGTGTCAACGAAATCGTGAGACGTGATTGGTTTATGTGACTAGATACGCCCGCTCCTCCATCTGCAGGTCCAAAGTGTATACAAAGTGCTCAAAACTGCCATTGTTTCATTCTCGGATTTGCATATTATAATGTAGTTAACAGTAGTTCCTATCTCCTCTTTTATTCATGTAAAGTTCACAAGCCTGAAACATGGCAGAGTGGGTGTCGTTAAAGATAGAGTGGGTGTGGTTAGAGGTAGAGTTGGTGGAGTTAGAGCTAGAGTGGGTGGGAAAGCAGCTGATTAGAGTGATGTAATTCGTCTAATAATAAATGAACACCATAGACCTGAATCTGTGGCCCCACCCCAAAATCATTTGAACTGTGGAATTAGAATCAAGGGCTCAATATCAACTTCATTTATGAAAAAATTGATTGTTTTGGGTGCAGTTTATCCAATTAAGCGAATGGGCTTGTGTAGAGATGCTAATGCTAACATTTTACATTTCATTTTTTACATTTTTGAGCATTTAGCAGACAATCCTATCCAGAGCGACTTATAAAGTGTTTTGCATCTGTTCACAGAAGATAGTATCATAGATAGGTCAGAATTCAAGATAACCTAGAGCCAGACTACTAAACTACAGGAATTATTGGCGTTACGTAGAATTATTGGCGTTACGTAGTATTGCAAATGAACACAGGGTAAACAACAACAGGAATTAAAAACCGATACCTAGAAGTGCAAATAAGCATAGACATGAATAAACATACTATGTGCTGTCTGCAGTGTTAGGTACTCAACATTTAGATACTCAACAAACAGCTGACGGACGATTGTTCCACCATCTCAGATCCAGGACTGAGAGTAGTCTTGAGGATTGTCTATCATGAGACTTTAAGCATGGCATTTCAAGTCGAGCCATACTTGAGATACTCGAGATATGGATGCGGCTTTGACCATGGTCATCATTTCGGGATTTTTGGCTTTGTAAGCAAGCGTCAAGGTTTTATATCTGATGCGTGCCGCTACTGGAAGGGCGGTGAAGAACTCGGCCATGGAGTGACGTGTGAACTTAGGGAGATTGAAGACCAGTCGTGCTGCTGAATTCTGGATCAAGTGTAGAGGTCTGATGAACCGTAGAGGAAAACCCGCGAGCAGGAAGTTGCAGTAGTCTAGCTTTGAGATGACAGTGCTAACATTTATCATGAGCTGAGGGAGGAGCAGCATTTCTGTACAGCAATGTCTGAAGAGACGCTAGCCGGCTAGTCTCACAGCCGCCGTGTGTTGTACCTTTTACACACTGAGCACTGAGCCTTACAGCTCGGTGGATCAGAACGGGTGGCTTAGAGCGCACGCACTGATTAGCTGTCCAGGCATTGCGCCATCACATGGATCAGATGGGAAAATGCAGAGGGATTAACATAATGCTAACGTAACGTCTCTGCTGGAGCCATTTTATTTTCCACAGATTGTTGCAAACGCTGAACTAATTATTAATCCTTTTTGTGTGTGTGTGTGTGTGTGTGTGTGTGTGTGTGTGTGTGTTCCCTATTTGCAGGCAGGCGTGGGACCTTGCTGTGGATATCTGCCTGTCTCAGCTGCCCACCATCATAGAGGAAGGAACCGCCTTTAGGGTGAGTAACACCTGACCCTGGATCAGTCTTCATCAGTTCACTGTCCATTAGCCTAGCTGAGTCTCGTTTAGCTAGTTCACTTAGCACAGACTAAGGTAAGTCAAACGCTAGCCTAGCTAATGTCAGAAAAATGATCTCGTCTCATCTCTAAGCAGTTCACTTAGCATAGGCTAGCAAAAGCTAAGACCTGCTCAGGATCTGCCTTCATTCTCCCCTTCATCATGACTTAGCTATGCAGTGAATGTGTAGTAAAACCTAAGACAGCTAGCTTGCATCATAAGCTGCGTCTTTCGGGAGTTCCACAGCACTGATGTCACTGGTCCTGATGTCAGGCAGTCCCCAGCCTACAGCTTCTTTTAGCATGCACCACAACACTTCAGAAAAGGACAAATCACTTTTATTCGCATCCAATTAGCGATGAATTGCTAATTAGTATCTTAATAGGGTTCTGGAATTTGGCGTTAAAAGCCGAGAGTGCTTTGTTTGATTGTCACGGTGTTTTAGTGGAGTTTTTTGTATTTTAGGTAGAGTTCATCGACCATTTTTCAGGACAAGAAGCCTAAATAGTGGTGACACCCTCCCCCCCTAAAAGCATATCTATAGGTTGTGTGTGTGTGTGTGTGTGTGTGTGTGTGTGTGTGTGTGTGTGTGTGTGTGTGTGTGCGCGTGCGTGGAGGCTGAGTGTTGGGATTGTTTGAGGGTGCAAAGTGTCTCAAGGTGCAGAAAGCAGCACTTGTGTAAGTTTACACTGGGGTAAAGCAATGTGTCAGACACACACAGACACGGTAGATGTCACTACACACAACACACAGGGGGGCAATTATTGAATAAAATTTGCAGAATAAATTTCTGGGGATTTTTTTCTCTCTCGCTCTCGCTCTCTCTCTCTCTCTCTCTCTCCAACTAGTCTACATACTGCAGCTCTTAATAATTTAGTTGCAGCTCTGCTAATATTTAATCATTCAGCACACAGAGAAGGAGGGATAGAAGGAGAAGTAAAGAGAGAGAGGAATGACTTCATCTTTTTTTCCATTTTAGCACAACATTAGAAAAAGCTCAATGAGTAAAAGGAAAACTGTTCACATTGCAATGTACTGGAGTGTCTGTGTGTGAGAGAAAGAGGAATATTACAGACTGGAAAAGCTAAAGAAATAATATTAAAAAAGGAGTGTGTGTGTGTGTGTGTGTGTGTGTGTGTGTGTTAGTGAGAGAAGAATCCGCGATTTTCAAAGGAAGGATTCTCGAACAGAGCTCAAAAGAAATACTAAAAAGAGTGAGATGAAGGTGAAAGTGAATGTGGGAGAGAAAGAATGTTTTACAGAACAAGAGTTGGTGTCTGAGAGAGCGAGATAAAGAAACAGAGAGACAGAGGGCAGAGAGGGAGGAGGAGGAGGAGAGGAGGAGGATTCTGTGTCTAGGCAGGTGCTATGAGCAGCTGGAGACCAGAGCAGAGAGGAGGGAGATGTGAATTATATAAGGCCTTATGTAATGGGACTTCAGTCAATATTAATAGGGCTGATTCTGCTGGACCAATAGAGTTGCTCATATTCTGCTGGACCAATAGAATTGCTCGGATTCTGCTGGACAAATTGAATTGCTCTGATTCTGCTGGAATTGGTTGTGAATTTCTTGAGCCTGGACTAAAACTTCCTTGTTTGCATGTGTTTCAGGGGGTTTCCTTAAGCTGTGTATACACAAGTTAAGTGTGTGTGTGTGTGTGTGTGTGTGTGTGTGTATGTGTGTGTGTGTGTGTGTGTGTGTGTGTGTGTTGTCCCTGCAGCACAGTCCATTCTTTGCAGAGCAGCTCACAGCGTTTCAGGTGTGGTTGACCATGGGAGTGGAGAACAGGAACCCACCTGAGCAGCTGCCCATCGTCTTGCAGGTATGGCATTCTGGGATTTTGAGTCTCCACAGTCATCATACCAGTCAGAAATATCACTACAGATCTCCATTGTCCACACATCCTGGATTTTAGGAAGTAAAAGTATTCCTGTACCCCTCTTGTCCTTACCAAGTCGTGTTGGGATTAAATTTAAGATTGGTATCACTCGCTTTTATCTGTGACTCTGCAGGATGTGTTAACTTTATCTGTTGTCAGCGTTTCCTGCAACTTCCATCTGTCTGAAGCTCTCTTCTGGGGCCTGTAAAACCAAGTGAGGACGAAAGAAATCTACTTTGCAAGGCCAGTGTGAGAGAGACGGCTTTGCTAAGGGCAACGGTGTCGCTTCGCTTGAGTGGGATGTTCCCTAACGTTAAATAGTTTTGACCACTGAAAATGGTCTGGACGCCCTGCAGACACCAGAGGTCTTATTAGTGGGGCTCATTTTGGACATTCTCGATCACTGGGTAGAAAAATCAAGCATGAAGGCATGTCTGAAATCATGCACCAAAAGTCATGAAGGACTTCTAGGGGAACGTATGAAGAGTATATGCAAGGTACAGGTATGAAGTTCATGAAAGGTCTCTGAATACATCGTCATTAAAGCTGAAGGGACATGTTGCCATGTATGTAGAAATTAAGCCAGAAGAACAAGTAAATGTTGGGTTAGGTGATGAAAGTGTGCGGTAAAGACCTCCCGTTGGAAAGCCTAGGATTAAGGGGCGTGGCTTGGCTCTTGGCATGGCCGGCCTCACCGCATTATAAACACGTGTGTGTCCTTCCGGCTCTTCCCAGCGGAGCGGAGTTGCGTAAGAATGGCTGTTTGGCGCGGTCGTATGCCGTTTGGCCCGTCCGGATCTTTCCGCCGGTCCTGTCGGGGGCGGCGTGTTGGGTGTGCGCTCTCCGGGCAGACTGAGCTCAGGGTTTTAACGCAGATGGACGAGGGTTTTATCTTCACTCTCAACTTAAACTCGGTCGGCTTTCTCACTTCTCCACACACACACACACACACACACACACACACACACACACACACTTGCATACTCACATTGTCGTTCTCCGTCACGCTCTCACAATCGCACACTCAGTACACATAAACATTGAGTAATCCATTCCATTTGGCCTCAGCCGGAATCAACCAGACCTCCCTCTCACTCCACCCACTCTCTCTCTCTCTCTCTCTCTCTCTCTCTCTCTCTCTCTCTCTCTCTCTCTCTCTCTCTCTCTCTCTCTCTCTCTCTCTCTCTCCCTCTCTCGTCCCGTCCCGTCCCGTCTCCCACCCTCCCCCCCCGAAGGGTGTAACTCTGAGCATTAGGGCTAGCCCTGGCACGCCCAAACCACCGGTTTACTGCTGGGAAATTTCACGGTCACTGCTTTGATGCGATCTGGCGTTCTAATAATAACCTCTCTGCAGGGTGGCGCCCTCCACTGGCGATGTCCTTTATGACGTGCGTGAGCTTCATTTTCTCACGTTACTGTAGGCAGTAGTAGGTGGGTGGGTGTGGGGGGATATGGAGTGTTTTTTTTCTGCAAGTGAGTCTTAGGAGAGACACAAAGGTGTGTTTTGTATGAGTAGTATGTATGAGTAGTATGTATGAAGACAGCTTTGTCCATATAAGTCATTTGAAGTATGTGTGGGGGCAGTTCTTGTATATTTTGTGATAACTCATGGGACAGATTTGTGTAGATGCTTGAATTAGGCAGTTTAGGTAAAGAGTGACAGCTTTATGTGTCCGTGTCTATGGTGAAGGGTCAGTTTCGTGTTTGTGAGTGGGTAGACAGTTTTGTGTATTTGTGAGTGGGTAGTATAAGTTTGTAGGGTTGTACATGGGTAGAGTGGGTGAAGGGGCAGTTTTTTGTGTTTTGGCACAGGCAAAGGTTACGGTGCGGTGATGAAGGGGCAGTTGTGTAGATTTGTGTCTTAAGGGGCAATTTTGTGTCTTATTCCACAGGCAGTATTTGTAAGGGGGGGGCTAGTTTTGTGTGGGAAGTCTGGGTGAGGCAGGCCACCTTTGTGTGTTTTTCTGCGCGGGCAGTGCCGTGGGCAGTCCTTCTGCTCTGGTCCTCGCGCTCCGCACGCTGCTGTCACTCGGGGAGGTGGCCGTCCGGCCCCTCGCTGCCTCCGAGCTGTCCTGCGCCAGCCGTGTGTGGGCACACTCACGATGGTAGAAACACACACACACACACACACACACACACACACACACACAGGGCTGTGTCCGGATGCACTGTTTAAAGCTCTCAGAGCTCTTGAAATGAAAGCCATAAAAAAGTGCAGAAATAAGTCACGGTTTGAGTTTTTGCGCACACACACACACACACACACACACACACACACACACACACACACACACACACACACACACATGCGCGCCGTAGTAATGCCTGAAGCATTGTAACATACACAATGCGCAGACATATTGTAACACACACAATGTTGTAATATGCACAATGTGTCACGCATTTCCTGTTTCTCGGATTTCTACATTTTTGGGCTGCAAAATGAATCTCCCAGCCCTCCTTCACAGACACACGTTCTGTGTAATGTAATAAATAATAATAATAACCCAGACGTACAGCTCTTCATAACACACACACACATACACACACACACACACACATATGCACACAGCTGAGTTATAATTAAATGTGGGCAGCACATAGACTATGGCAGACGTAACACCTGGCCATGTTACTCCACCTGCCTGCTTGTTTGTTTTGTGTGTGTGTGTGTTTGTTTGTTTATGGTAAGGCTGTGTAATGGGTTATTTTTAAACAAATTAATAACAAAATAAAATACTAAATCAGTCAAGAACATTTCTTTTTGCAGGGGGGGGGGGGGGGGGGGGGGTCGCCCAGTTCAAAGTAAACTTATTTGCAGTTCTCAGTACCTCTGAAAACTGCACCATGCATCTTTTATAATATATATTGTATATCATATAGTATATAGTATTGTATATAGCAGGGGTAATCAATTAAATCTTTCCGCGGTCCATTTTTGGCAGATAGCTCAGACCTTAGGTCCGGGTCCGCGGGTGGCGAACGAAAGTTGTTGAGCGGGGGGGGGGGGGCGAACGTAACACTCAAATGGGTGGTGAACGTAACACTGGTCTGAAAATAAATTCTCCGGTTTAAAATATAGTCTCCCGTTAAAATTTTTTTGGCATTTGGGTCCGTATCCAGTTAATCAGGAATGTGATTGGGTCCGGACAGGACGGCGTTCGGGTCCGGATCCGGACCGCGGTCCGCCATTTGGTGATACCTGGTATATAGTATAGTGTATAGTATAGTATATTGTATTTGCCCAGTAATGTTGGGTACAGTGTCCGTTCCAGATCTTCAGCCGTGGGGTTTATTCCCATCTTCTAGGTCTCCTGGTGCTCTTCAACACACACAGGCTCACGGATCTCCCAAGCAGAAACTGCCCCAGGACCAAGCAGACCTAATCAGATCTTTACCTAAAGAGAAACGGTTGCTGCGTCCCCGGGCTTTACACCCGACTGACTCACGGAGGGGGTCACGTGAGACTGCACGGAGGGGGTCACGTGAGACTGCACGTGGTTGAAAATTAAGACAAAGTGATGTTCTTTTAGAATGCTGAAGCATCTCTATAATTCCGATTCTGCTAGAAGAGGCGGCCAAGCACCCTGTCCTGAAGAACATTTATCCCAGCGCAGTAGACCATTAGGAACTAGCCGCAGCGGAACTGGGCGGGGTTCATGATGGTGGGCAGGATTATCCGCGTTAGTGTGTGGGATGTGGGCGTGTCCTTTAGCTTTGTTCGTGTGCCAGCACTCAGACGTGGGCATGTCTTCGAGGTCCCTTCTCATCATGTCCCGTGGTTCTTTTTCAGGTCCTCCTGAGCCAGGTGCACAGATTGCGGGCTTTGGACCTGCTGGGCCGTTTTCTGGACCTGGGGCCGTGGGCTGTGAGCTTGGTAATGTTACACACACCACACACACACACACACACACACACACACACACACACATGATGAAGACATCACTTCAGCTGAGTGGGCGTTTTACGTTTGTGCTTGGTGCTAAGGTAGTTGTTAAGTGCTTGAGGTTTACTTTGTTAATTATGTCAGTAAAAGGCTTGTTGTGAAAGAGAGTGGAGATGAATGAGTACAGATGCTTCCAACATGCTAACTGCTCTCAGTTATCAGCAAGAGTTCCCATGAGAGCATGGAGAGGATGAGAGAGACAGACAGAGAGACACAGACAGACAGAGAGAGACATAGAGACAGATATACAGATACAAGGCAGAAAAAGAGCAGAAAAGTGCCTACGTTTGCCTCACTGTGATCCCATTTTGGTCCTAGTCACAACTCAGACGAATGATGATAATTTCAAACCTTTATTCAGTCGGAAAGAATCAGGGACACACACACATGCACACAGCCTGTGCCAGGCACTGAGCAAAATGGCTTTTCCTATGGCAACCCAAACAGCCCCACAAAGAAAAGATAAAGTCGCCAATAAAAAACCCCCAAAAAACACAAACCCCGCCCCCAGCCTTTCCTGGTCACCTTAAGGTGGCTGTTCTGAAGTTAGCGTTCCAAAGTTAGCCGAGTGTGATGTATGGCACAAACAGTTCATAGTTAATATTTATAGCTGTAATGGGCTCAGCAGTGCGTTTAATTGGATCTGCTGCGTGTCCTTTCCCACCGCGTTCCACTTGCTGGGGGACCTTTTACATGTGCAGTTAATCAATAGCTGGCACATCTGACACTAACTGGTCAGTGAAGGAAACAAGGGCGCACTTTAATCTGCTCGCATCCACCCTCCCTTATCCACCCTACCTGATCCACCCTCCCTGATCCACCCTCCCTTATCCACCCTCCCTTATCTACCCTACCTTATCTACCCTCCCTTATCCACCCTCCCTTATCTACCCTACCTTATCTACCCTCCCTTATCCACCCTCCCTGATCCACCCTACCTGATCCACCCTCCCTTATCCACCCTCCCTTATCTACCCTACCTGATCCACCCTCCCTTATCCACCCTACCTGATCCACCCTCCCTTATCCACCCTACCTGATCCACCCTCCCTTATCCACCCTACCTGATCCACCCTCCCTTATCCACCCTACCTGATCCACCCTCCCTTATCCACCCTCCCTTATCCACCCTCCCTTATCCACCCTACCTGATCCACCCTCCCTTATCCACCCTCCCTTATCCACCCTCCCTTATCCACCCTACCTGATCCACCCTACCTGATCCACCCTACCTGATCCACCCTCCCTTATCCACCCTCCCTTATCCACCCTCCCTGATCCACCCTCCCTGATCCACCCTCCCTTATCCACCCTCCCTTATCCACCCTCCCTTATCCACCCTACCTGATCCACCCTCCCTTATCCACCCTCCCTTATCCACCCTCCCTGATCCACCCTCCCTTATCCACCCTCCCTTATCCACCCTCCCTTATCCACCCTACCTGATCCACCCTCCCTTATCCACCCTCCCTGATCCACCCTCCCTTATCCACCCTACCTGATCCACCCTCCCTTATCCACCCTCCCTTATCCACCCTACCTGATCCACCCTCCCTTATCCACCCTCCCTTATCCACCCTCCCTTATCCACCCTACTTTATCCACCCTACTTTATCCACCCTACCTGATCCACCCTACCTTATCCACCCTGTCTGATCCACCCTGTCTGATCCACCCTGTCTGATCCACCCTACCTTATCCGCCCTACCTTATCCGCCCTCCCTTATCCACCCTACCTTATCCGCCCTCCCTTATCCACCCTACCTGATCCACCCTCCCTTATCCACCCTACCTGATCCACCCTCCCTTATCCGCCCTACCTTATCCACCCTCCCTTATCCACCCTCCCTTATCCACCTTCCCTTATGCACCTTCCCCTTATCCACCCTCCGTTACCCACCCTCTCATATCCACCCTACCTTATCCACCCTCCGTTACCCACCCTCTCATATCCACCCTACCTTATCCACCCTCCGTTACCCACCCGCCCTTACCTACATTTCTTGTACCTACACTTCCCCCCCTTTATGTTGCTATGGCTGAAAATGTTGCGTCGTTGGTGAATAGTGAAGTTTTTAAGCAGGAGTTTCTTATGTTGGTGAGAAATGATGAAATAACTAGCGAAAAGTTAATTGCGTGCGTGTGTATGTGTATGTGTGTGTGTGTGTGTACCTCCTCTTTCTCTCACTCTTTTATACTCTCCCTCACCTTCCTCTTATCTCTCCTTCATCCTGTTTCATTCTTCCGCTCTGTCTCTCTATTCTGCTGTCTCCCTCTCTTTGTCTCACTCTCTCTCTCCCTGTCTCTCTCTCTCAGGCTCTCTCCGTAGGAATCTTCCCCTATGTCCTGAAGCTACTGCAGAGTTCAGCGAGAGAGCTGCGACCTCTTCTCGTCTTCATCTGGGCCAAGATCCTGGCCGTGGACAGCGTAAGCGCCTAAACCACTCCCCCCGCATGCTCCCCCCGCACACACACCCTGCACACTCCAAGTGCACACTTCGCAAAGTGCACTCAGGGCACATGGAATGGCAGAAAGCAAAAACTGACTTCAGCAACGCTTCAGCGAAGCATCTTGCCAACACCCGGGGTCCTCTAGAGGGCGGGGCTTCCAGAAGGTGGGCCTTCTAGAAGACGGGCCTTCCAGAGGGGGGTCCTACTGCCGGTCGTTTCTCCGCTGGAGTCTTTTTTCTGCCCATTAAAGGCGTTTGGCTCAGCCAAGCTCATATCCCGAGCTCCTCAAACAAGCCAGAGTCAAGCATCTCAAATGCCTCGTTCCCACAGACCTAACGAGGCTCTGAAAGAACACCAAAAAAAACGTACAGAAAGCAAAGGGAAGACATTTGTCTCCTCTGATGACTCAGATGTCTGCGTCCCACTGTGTGCAAGCGTGCTTGGTGGGTGTTTGTGTGTGCGCGTCTGCGTGTCTGCGTGCATGCATTTGGTTTGTGTGTGTGTGTGTATGTGTGCATGCGCAACGCAGTTGTCGAACCCCACCCATGGATGGTTCTACACCATTAGGACAAATAAACATAATTAGTGTTGTAAACATGGCTGTCGTGTCCAGCAGACTTTAATGTGGGAGTGAGTCTTCTGTCACCTGGTGTACACTCTCCCACTCGAACACTGAGAAATGAGTCGGTTACAGATTGTTCTGACTGAGGGAAGTTTCTTAAAATATATGGATATCTGTCATTTTCTTCTTCACCTTGACCAGTCATAATTGAATGATCGCATCACTGGTGTAATCATATGTTATTAATACGCAGTGGTCACTCCAGGCAACTGTGTGGTGTTCAAGTCCCTACAGTCTGATTTCTGGAGAACCTGAAAGTTCTGTGTGTGTGTGTGTGTGTGTGTGTGTGTGTGTGTTGAGAGAGATACAGACTGACCAGCTGATGTATGTGTAACCATGGGAGTCGAAAGATCCTATTTAATTAAAGCTTTCTCACCTGCACCAGTCACCTACACCCACTCACTGGGCCACACACGTTTGTCTTTGATCCTTTCATCTCTCTTCTTTCTCACCTAATTCTTTCCCTCTCTTTTCCTCCCGCTCTGCAGTCCTGCCAGGCTGATCTGGTGAAGGATAACGGTCATAAGTACTTCCTGTCCGTCCTGGCTGATCCCTACATGCCGGTAAGATTCCCCCAAGTCTCACCCCAGGTTTTGAGCCTCACAGAATCGGTCCGGTCTTGCGTTGGGTTTCCTGACTGACATCAGTCATGGACACAGTCATGCACATGAAACAACCAGCACAAGAGAGACTTGGTCTTGGTCTTTGTTTCTTATGTTTTGTTTTATAATTTTTTTTACGGAATGATTCATTAATTCATCTGTTTCCATCTTGGTGTTTATTTCTTATATGTCTTTTTTTTGTTTTGTACGGAGTGATTCATTGATACTTCTGTTTGCATGACTCATTGTGCCCTGACTTGTTTGCCAGGCGGAGCACCGGACCATGGCTGTCTTCATTTTGGCCGTGATCGTCAACAACTACAACACAGGACAGGTGGGTTCGTGAGCTACGACAAACGTGCTCCGCTCGTCTTCTGGACGAGAGTGTGCGTACAGTAGCAAAAAAAACCACAACAAAGGATGTCTGTTCTGATCTGTCCTGCGTCAGTGATGACACTTTTGTTCTAGTTAAACTCTGAGACCCTGCAGTGTCTTGCTGTGTTCCAGAATAACCTACCAGTGCTGTTTGTTAAACCCAGAGCCCAACTAGTTCAAAGTTTTCCCATTCCAACGCTCACAGGACTCGACATCACGTGGTACCACATCACTAAACATCACGACATCATGTTGTACCACATAACTAAACTGCAGTGTCCTGCAGAATTGGACCTGACTGTTCCTCGTGAGGCATATCATGAGGTTATTAAGAGATGGGCTTGCAGTTATTACTCTCTGCAATATACTGGGATGTGACCTGTTTTCAGGAACGTGGCTTTGATTCGAGGTTCTACCCGATAAAGGGTTTAACGATTTAATGGGAATGATGTATTTAACGGGATCCTGCTTTTTCTTGTTTGTTTGTTTCTACCGAGTTCCAGTGGTGCCTTGTGTATTCTCAGATACGTGCCAAGAGTTTCAGTGTGAACTTGACCTCTGCGTGTTTCTGTGAGCGAGTGCTGTGCTCTCTGGCTACACACAGACCCGCTAACCTCCCGCGTCGCCCTATCTTCCCTGCCCTGCAGGAGGCCTGTTTGCAGGGTAACCTGATCGCCATCTGCCTGGAGCAGCTGAGCGACCCCCACCCGCTCCTCCGCCAGTGGGTGGCCATCTGCCTGGGCCGGATCTGGCAGAACTTTGATTCAGCCCGCTGGTGCGGGGTACGGGACAGCGCCCACGAAAAGCTCTACAGCCTCCTGTCCGACCCCATCCCGGAGGTACCCATCCGGAGCTGACGCCAACACCCCCCCCCGGAACGTCCCCCTGAGCAAAACTGGGATTTTATTGGGATTTCAAGAAGTGCAGCGATGATTTCAGATATGTGAAGTGGGTTGTGAACAGAACAGTTCAAACAGGAAATAATAATTTGAAGTAAAAAAACTAAGTTTTGGAGTTCCTCCAGGTCCAACGCATCGTTTCTGTTCACTTCTAGTCTTAGTTTGGTCAAAATGTGACCATCTCCAGTTTGGTTAGTGCTTTATGACCAGAGTAAAAGCATAGTGTTGGTTGAAAAGGCCCATGTTTCCAAGTCCAGTCAACATTTTTGCTGTCCCCCACTGATCTATAATAAAGAACATTGCAGATCTGAACTGAACCCAAGTCCAAAACATCTGAACCAACCAATCAAAATCATCATTGGATTCCTGGCTCAGTGGTGCTGGGAGTTGGGTCAGTGCAGAAATGTGGACTGTCGGGGGATCCTTGAGGCCCAGAAAGCCCTGGAACAAATTTTATTGGGAAACTCCTTAACTTTAAATTAGGGTAACTCCTTTACATTAGGATAACTCCTATACATTAAGATAACTCCTTTACTTTAGGGTAACTCCTTAACTAGGGAAACTCTTTATCCTGAACTTTAATAGTAACTCTTTAATAGGATAACTCGTTTACATTTGCAGGGGTAGTGATTAAAATTGTTCCTGTACTGGTAGAAGTGAAAGTGTAGGACCATTTTAACACGACTCCTCTGGCGGTGCATGTAAAGTCTGCAGTGCTGTGCTGACTCCCAGCTGTGTTGCACAGGTGCGGTGCGCGGCCGTGTTTGCCCTGGGGACGTTCGTGGGGAACTCGGCCGAGCGGACCGACCATTCCACCACCATCGACCACAACGTGGCCATGATGCTGGCCCAACTCATCAACGACGGCAGCCCTGTGGTCAGGAAGGTAAGGAGCAGCACAACCTCCACCTGCAGCTGCAGACTCACCTTTGCTAATGTTTTTTTCTGTGCTAGCTTACCTGTGCCTGCGTTAGCTTAATTGCTCAAGCACACCTGCATCGGCACTGGCTGTGCTGGACTGGCTTACATGTGTTAGGACGACCGTATTAGCTAAAGTGTTCTGGCACATTTGCTTCTGTGCTATTATACCCACACTAGCTTACCTGTACTAGCATACCCACACTAGCTACCCATGCTAGCATACCCACGCTAGCATCCCCACACTAGCATACCCACACTAGCTTACCCGCACTAGCTTACCCATGCTAAAATACCCACATTAGCTTGCATGGGCTAGCATACCCACACTAGCTTACCCATGCTAGCATACCCGCATTAGCTTACCCATGTAGTATACCCACTCTAGCTTAAATGTGCTAGCATACCCACATTATCCTACCTCTGTTGTCATTCCTGCACTACCTTCTCCATACTGGTGTACCTAGACTAGCTTATCTATGTGTTTTTCCTTGTCTAACCGGTGTTAACCTGCTATTCCTGTGTGCATGTGCGTTGATTTGTGCCCATATTCATATATTATCATTTCTTAACTGTTCTAGCGGTTGTTAACCATTACAGGAGCTGGTTGTGGCTCTGAGTCACCTGGTGGTCCAGTATGAGAGTAACTTCTGCACAGTGGCACTACAGTTCATGGAGGAGGAGAAAAACTATGCAGCGCCCTCACCTGGCAACACTACAGGTACAAGCCACCACCACCCCCCCCCCCCCCCCCCACACACACACACACACACACACACACACATATCTCCCCCCATCCCCACCTCCACATTAATGGTCAGACTCACCTGTACAATGGTGCATTGAACATCCCCCTTCACAAGCTATAAAAAAAATACAATCATATATGGTATGGCCAATGCAACTGTATCCTGTGACTCTTAGAGATGAATTTCTGTGTCCAACGTGGCCATTTAATATGTTATAATGATGGTTATAATCCCAAGGTGTCATGGAATTCACCTTATCCCAGCCCAAACGTGATGATTAAATGGATGGTCAGCATGCAGCATAAGTGTGCTGACTGTAGCTTTAAACGTTGCAAACAGAACTGGGCACAGCAGTTCTAAATAAATATTTCAACATTTCTGCAATTAGCCTTTATTTGACTTACCCCGAGTCAATTGAACCCATCAATAAAGTCTTTCTGCTGACTCAGTGCAGTTCCTATAGCCCTCAGACACCTTCAAATGGCACACACAATCAAAATCACTCTTTCAGTGCTCTGTCTTTCTCGGGACATGTTGAGGAAGGCTGTTATTTCCCTAACCGTAAGTGGCGAATTGCCACTCTCCAGAGCCTGGTAACCTGACTCCGGTGAGGGACGGCCCGACCCTGCCGCGCCTGCGACCCGTTAACTCCTACACCAACATCCGAGCGGCCACCACTGCCCGCAACCTCAACAAGAGCCTGCAGAACCTCAACCTCAACGAGGAGGGTGAGCTGCTCGCATGCACCAGCTGGCATCTAACCCCTGACCCGTTATTAACCCCTGACCCGTTATTATCCCCATGTGCCAGAATGTTCCAGATTCTTCCGAATCTTTTCTCCACCTGCAGGACATTGTAATCCCCACTTTTTCCTGTCTGCACTCTTCGCCTCATTCTTTTAGCAGATCCCATATCCAAGGGGACTAGAGTCAGATTGACTTACTTGGCCTCGGTCTACAAAAACACTGCCTGCAGTGACTTCAGCCTTCGTTTGTTTTAATGAGACAAGATAGTTGTTTGTTCTGATGTAATTGCCATTAACCTCGAGGGAAAAGTGCAGAACGGAGTGGAGGGGAAGTTGGAATGACATTTGGACTGTGACCTCTTAAAATCGTTAAGCTGAACATCTCTGGCCCTGTCGTTGCTGACGCGCAAGAAGACAGCGCAAATGTTCTGTGGCTTCTGACATCAGCCCTGTGTGTTAACATCATATTCTGTCATCACTCAGGGCCAGAAAAGGATTCCTATATTTTAATCTCCATTGTAACTGAATCTTGACGTAATTCAAGTTTGTGTGAAAGGATCATTTAGAAACTTGCAGAGTGGAGAGACTCCTCTGAATCATCTAGAAACCTGTCTGGTCCAGATTATTAGATTATTTTAGATTAGATTAGATTAGATTAGATCAGAATCAAACTGTTGGCAAGTTTGTGGATAAAAACTAGTGTGGCTAAAAGCACTACTCTCGGTATTTGTTTAGTTGATATTCAGTTCCATCCAGCCGAGCAACAGTCCCTCTGGTATATTGGCCAAGCAGTTGCGTGCGCGTGTGTGTGTGTGTAAAGTTGTGTGTGCATGTGTTCCAGGTGGGCCTGTGACCTTTTCACCTGGCAACCTCAGCGCCAGCAGCAGTGCCAGCAGCACCCTGGGCAGCCCCGACAACGACGAGTACCTCCTCTCCTTCGAGACCATCGACAAGATGAGACGCGTCAGCTCCTACTCCTCCCTCAACTCGCTGATCGGTGAGCAGAGACGCAGTCACACCACATGACGCGCACACCGCGACACGAACCCCGCTAGCCCACAGAGGCTAACGCTCTGCTATCGTACAGAGGGGTCTTCGCCAGAGATGTTCAAAAGTCGCAGATTTCAAGTCCGAGTCAAGTCACGCGTTTTTAGGCTAGATGCTAAGTCTGGTCATGAGTCTTTAAGCTAGAGTCCAAGTCAAGAGTCAAGTCAACACCAAGAAACGCTTGGGGATATGAGATGAGTTTTTTTATTATTATTTTGTGTATATTACCTTGTTAGCTTCTACTGTCGGCAGTCCCCCGTTGTAATTTTCACCCCAATCAGAATTAGTCCTCTGCATTTACCCATCTGTGTAGTGAGAACACACACACACACACACACACACACACACACACACACACACACACACACACACACACACTAGTGATCACTAGGGGGCTGTGGTGCACACATGCCCAGAGGAGTGGGCAGCCCTAGCACTTTAAGTGCCTTAAGGGTTTAATAAGTGCCTTGCTCAAGGGCACTTCAGTCATGGCCTAGGGCCTGGAAATCAAACCACCCACAACTCGTTCTCTAACCACCAGACTGTGACTGTCCTGTTAGAATTAAATTTAAACTTAAAAACAAAATCAAATCTGGATCACATTGGTGTAATTTTGCATGCTCAAAACCGTATATAACGCTCATTTTCATTCTGCGACGGTTATTTGTCTCGGTGTAAAACGACCTTAACGTGTTGGTCGATATTTGGGGACGAACATCTGTTATAGAGGTAGCCTACTAGCGTCAAAGTAAACAATTGTATCATTACGGGAAAAAAGTTCTCATTAAGACAGATGAGACTTGGACATTAATTTACACATGTATTACTCCTGTAAAACAACATTTATGGCAAGCAAAATAATTTATAATTTTTTTACAGTTAAGTAAAAATGTCGATGGTTGCTCTGTTTGTTGATAAGTGGCTACTACGCTAATTGGGGCTACGCTAGCTACAATGATGGCTAAGTGTCTAACATAAATTAAACAAACCTACCCGGGTGGGTTTTCATGTGTCTTATGAAGTTTCAAGTGGTGTTTCAGTGTCTTTGTGCCCATCTCTGGTCCACGCCCACCACGCACCACCCTGCTCTGTTAGAGAGAAACAGTAACGATATGTAAGCAGTATTACTGACCTCCACCCATTAGTCTCCATCAGGGAGTCGCTTTATCAGTTTCACTCCAGCAAAACAGCAGGCGCAGCAGAAAAGGCCAACGAGCGAGGGAGCCTCTATTCAGTGTGCTGCTGGAGTCTGAGGGTGTCCTCTCTCCCCCAGCAGTCTGAGGCTCTGAGGTGTGTGTGTGTGTGTGTACGTGTGTGTGTGAGAGTGAGAAAGCAGAGAGACGCCACTTACTGTCCCTGTGGAGAACCGAACCCTCTTTCTGACTGCAGTCCTAAGTCCCATGCCTTCACACCCGCCCCCTTCCAGTAGTTACCATGGAAGCTTCTAGAACAGCGGGTCAGCGACCATCTGAACGCCACCTGCCAGATTTCACTTAACACCCAATATATATATTTTTTTCACCTTCTGTGTGGTGTCTGACCAGACTGACACACATGTCAGTTCTTATTTATTTCTAGTTATCTGAGATACTGGGGTCAGAAAAACATAGACGGAACGTGCCCAGCAAGTCAAACAGGCATAACTCTTACCTTCCTTCAGGAAACAGACACTAAAAAAATGTACCATGTCACTTATGTCATGTAACGTAATGCAATGGGGGAAGTAATGCAGACGCCTACAGCATTAATAATCACTGACGGCCATGAGAGAGAATCGGTAGGCCGGCGATTGCCGCTATGCAAATGAGATGTTGACGGCCTACGGCACTCTGGTTCACGGTCAGCACGTTGGCCTTTTTGGGGTCACTGCTCTGAGGTGCGGAGGCCAGTTCTAATGCGGATCACTGAGGCTTCACGCTGGAGCAGCGGCCGACCGCCAGACCGCCGCGAGTTTATTTACGGGGTTTATTTACGAAGAGGCCGTTTATGAGGTGGCGAAGCGCAGCTCTCTGGCCCGTGCTGCTGCGCGTGCTGCTTGGCCCTGGCGCCCCCACGCTACTCCAGGTGCTTTTTGAGGTGTCGGTCGTTGTTTTTGTTTCCCAGATTTGTTTGGTTTTCCTCCCAGGTATTTTGAACTATTTTGAACTCACGGTTCCATCTCTGAAATCGTGCATGTAAGAGCTGTTGAGAGGCAGCAGATAAAACACACACTCTCTCTCTCTTTCTCTCTCTCTCTCTCACTCTCTCTCTCTCTCTATTGCAATTGCTTCTTTTTGTACTCTCTCCTGCTTTTTCTTTCTTGCTCTCACTCTTTCTCACTCTCACACCTTCTCTCACTTTCTCTCTCTCTCTCTCTCACTCTCTCTCTCTCTCTCTCCTCTCCTTGCCTTTTTAAGTGACATTTCTGCTTTGTGCTCATAATCCCTCGTCAGTATCTGTGGATTTGAGGGGCTTTTAGGGTCCCGTTCTGTTCAGAATTGTCCCTCTCGGTGCCTGTGATGGTATATAAGGTAATATGCCTCCACCAGCCGTGCTGGGTTTATGGGGCTCTTTGTCAGAGACGTTAAGACAGGATTATTGCAAGTGATGTGTTTCATCTCTTCCATTCTCGTCACTTTTAGCTTTTGGGTTATTTCACTTGCCCATTAACCAATCAGCATTCTTCTGTGGCTTTTAACCAATCAGCAGACTCCTACACACTTTGCTCCTGAGCAAGTTGTCCTCAGCTGGTTTTGGCTCTTCTGTTTTGTTCTACGTCTCCGTATCTCATTCTCTTTGCTTATCTCTCGTTCTTTCTCTCTCCCCCAAACACACACACACGTTTACATAAGGTAGTGCCAAAGCATTGTCAAAATAACAAGTAATGATGCATACAGCACTTCGTATGTTATTGATTTCAGTTACTGTCGATGAATCAATTCAAATGAAGAGGGAAGCAGGAACTGGTTTGACGGAGTCTGGAGTCTGCAATCGAGGGTGATTTCCTGCCAGTGTCGTTCATTTGTGTGTGTGTGTGTGTGTGTGTGTGTGTGTGTGTGTGTGTGTGTGTGTGTGTGTGTGTGTGTGTGTGTGTGTGTGTGTGTGTGTGCGTGCGCGCGTGTGTGTGTGCATGCATGTGCACACACACACACACACACACACACACACAAGCTTAGGCAGGTCTCTGGTTTATAGTCCAATTGGGTGTGTTCTTTGCCACAATGTTTCTGTATTTAATATTAGTCTCTGGTCAGGTGATATACCCAGTGTCCTGTTGTTTTATGGCCAGAACCACTACGTTTTTGGGTCTTGCAGTGTTATAACTCTTTATAAATGTCCCCTCTCTCTGTCACCTCTTCTCTCAGCTTCTTCTTTTTTATCTTCTGCCTGGGTGGAGCCCGAGGACTCTACGCCCCACCACCTCTTTTCTACAGCCCCCTTTCAGCCTCTTTCCTCCTCTTCCCTTTCTTTCCCCCCTCTATCTACCCCATCTTACATAACCTCCATCTGAGGGCTGCTATGGGAGGGAGGGTGGGGGCACCAGTAGAGCATACCGTCCACTCACGTGTGGGGGGCGGTGCTGGGGGCTGGAAGCGTTTGTTATACACGCCCATAGCCACCAAGCAAACACCAAGAAACAGCAGTGCTCTAAACACCAGCTGGTCCAGATGAGCCGTGTGACTGGTAGAGAACATTCCAGCCTCACCATTGGTCGACACCAGCGTTTGTGGTCGTTGGGTCGGCGTGAAAGGAGCAGTAAAAGCCTGAAGCCCAGTACATTGTAATTTATGTTTTTGGCAAATAATGGTGGTGGTAATTCAAGCTGGCCAACATGCCCAGTAAATTCTACACAGTGGAGGCTGCAGTACAGCAAGCTAGGACTAGCATGATAGCACGATGATGAGATATTACACTACCTTTAGAGTTCTGGTGTGTTGAATGCATGTGTGTGTTCATTTCACGTGTGTGTATGTGTGTCTCGTCACCACGATATTGCTGTTGTAAAACTCCCAGATCAGTTTGACATGCTGAGGTTTAGGTATTCTTGTTTTAACGGGAGACTCCTCACATCCCAACAGGATGGCAGCAGGAACCTGTGCCTATATGCCACATGACCTCTTTCCACCAATCAGCAGAGGCCCGGGCACCCTTATAATGCTGCGTCAGGCTCTGTAGGGCCATTTGACTTGATCCCTTACAACACAAAAGCACAAAGTGACCCCCAGCAGTAGCTGATGCAGTTCAGTTCATTCTCTGCAACTTTCAGTTTGTTCTCCGAAGACGTCACCACTGACTGCGGCTCATCGGTGCACGCTTGTCCAGGCTTCGTGTGGCCTTCAGATTAGCTCAAGAACATTGTGCAGAGAGCTTCATGGAATGGGTTTCCATGGTCGAGCAGCTGCATCCAAGCCATCTTGTGCAAAACGTCGGATGCAGTAGTTTAAAGCGTTCCCTGGAGTGACAGATTGCACTTCTCCATTTGGCAATCTGATGGTCTGTGGTTGGAGCTTAACAGGAGAACGGTACTTGTCTGACTGCATTGCCAAGTGTAAAGTGTGGTGGAGGTGGGATTATGGTGTGGGGTTGTTTTTCAGGAGCTGGGCTTGGCCCCTTAGTCCCAGTGAAAGGAACTCTGAATGCTTCAGCATACCAAGACATTTTGGACAATTCCATGATCCCAACTTTGTGGGAACAGTTTGGAGCTGGCCCCTTCCTCTTCCAACATGACTGTGCCTGCACAGAGTCCTGACCTCAACCCAATAGAACACCTTTGGGATGAATCAGAGCAGAGACTGAGAGACAGACCTTCTCGCCCAATGTCAGCATGTGACCTCATGTTGAAGCATCTCTATTTACAAAGGGTGGACTAACGTTGGAACCCTATGGATTAGGAATGGGATGTCACTTAAGCTCGTATGTGAGCAATATAGTTTGTGTGTGTGTGTGTGTGTGTGTGTGTGTATATTAAATGAGACCAATCAAATGAGACATCCTTGGGAAAACATTTGAGCCACACTGATTAAAAGGGAGAGGAAACCAACCAAAACCACTGTAGTGCCAATGCACACAGATCAACAATGCCCAGAAGTGGATGGCCATCAAAACTTAGACCAAGAAGCACCAGAACAGTAAGAATTCAGGTAAAGGCCAACCCACACATCACCTCCAGAGAGGAAATGTACACGTGTCTACAATCAGGCGAAAAATCAATAGACAGGTCAATCATGGGAGAGTTGCTATAAGAAAGTCTCAGCTCTCAAGAAAGAACAAAGTTGCTCAGTTAAACTTTGCCAGAGAGCAAACCAGAGGCTTTCTGGAAGTCCATTCTCTGGACAGATGAGTCCAAAATTGAATTATTTGGCCACAGTCACAGGCACCATGTTTGTAGAAAAGTCAATACTGCATATAAAGAGAAGAACCTCCTCCCAACAGTGAAGCATGTTGGTGGAGATGTGAAGGTCTGGGCCTTTCTGCCTCTGGACCTGGACGACTCCATGTTATCCAGGGAACCATCAATTCCGAGGCCAATCGGCAAGTTCTTTACGAGAATATTCTGCCATCAGTCAGAGAGTTGAAGTGAGGATGGAAAAGGATTATGCAACAAAGACAACAACAACAAAGACAAACTGCAGAGGAATGGCTTAACAGAAGTAATTTGCACTCTGGATTGACCCAGTCAATGTTCAGACCTCAATCCCATAGAAATGCTGTGGGAAGATCTGAAGCGGGCCGTACATGTCAGATGTCACTGCCTCAACTCGTGGAGTTTTACTAGGAGGAGTGGGCAAAAATCCCAAAAAGAAGTGTGAGGCACTCATTTGTGGTTACAGAATATACACACACACACACACACACACACACACACACACACACACACACACACACACACTAAAGTGAACCCAATCCTGAACCCAAAAGCCACCGGTCAAGAAAGTGTGATGTCAGCGTATTAGTACAGTAACCTGTATAGTGTATAGTTCTGTCCTGGAGCCAAATGACTGCGATAGGTTCTCATTAATATTTAAATGCTCTCATTACAGATACATTTACATGAGCCATTATTATGAATCGCTTGTGGCGGTGCTCCGCCTCCATTATTTTGATTTAATTGAGCTTGTGTAAAGCATGTGTGGGTGTGTGCTGGGCTTCACATGAGAACGTTGTCTTCTGATCTGAGACCAGTTTTGCGTTTCCTCCCACTCCATAATGGTGGAGAATTAAGGGGCAGTAGAAACTAAACCTTAGAACGGTTTGTAGTTTGAAGCTGATCTTGGAACAGTTTTCAGTTTGAAGCTGATCTTAGAATAGTTTGAAGTTGATCTTAGAACAGTTTGTAGTTTGAAGTTGATCTTAGTAGTTTTCAGTTTGAAGCTGATCTTAGAATAGTTTATAGTTTAAAGTTGATCATGTGATCAGTCATGAGCTTTGAGTGTTTGGCTTTGCTCTTAGCTCGGAGGTGCGATGATTCGAGTCTGAGAAAAGAGAGAAAGTGGTGTGTGTGAGTGAGGAGGTGTGTGTGTGTGAGTGAGTGAGGAGATGTGTGAGAAAGATGATTGTGTGTATGAGGGAGAGAGAAGTAGGTGTGTGTGTGTGTGTGTGTGTGTGTGTGTGTGTGTGTGTGTGTGTGTGTGCGTGCACATTTGTGAAGGGTTTTCCCCAGAGTTTGAGTTTAAGAAACTCCCTGAATTGATCATTGGGTAAGATGGCAGACACACACTGAATCTCAATGACTGGAAACCGCACTGAGGCTTTCTCACACTAACACACACACACACACACACACACACACACACACACACACACACACACACACACACACACACACACACACACACACACACACACACACATGACAATACACACCCTTTGAATACCACAGGGGTAGCAAACATAGACTCAGCCTAGCACAGCGCAGCAGTCAACCAACAGCAGCACTCCGGGAACAGGATGATCTGAGGACCTAATGTAGACAGCGATTCATGGACGAACTCGTTCCCCCTCTGTCTGTGTGTGTCTGTGTGTGTCTGTGTGTGTGTGTGTGTGTGTGTGCATGTGTGTGTGCGCGCATAAGTGATGACATTTGGCACACGGCAAAAAGAACGAGTGCATTTAAGCAGAGTGAGGATGATTGACAGAACAAACACACAATAACAGCATGTTAATGTCATATCTGATTGGGTGAATTCCCAGGGGGATAGAAAAAACAGAAGCCCCGCCTCCTCTCTATCCCCCCCACTGACGATTTATAGCCATTATATCACGCTCGATGATGAAACCTAAATGTCACTGTCTGATCACTGATAGATTATATTGCATCACGCTTGTTTCATCAGCTGATGAATACGCGTCCCTGCTGCAGAAACTCTGGGTCTCCTGCACCAGCAGCAAGGCAGCGTTTCTCTCCTACGCTGTTTACACGTTCACGTAATGTTGGAGGAAACCTTTTAGCACGCTCTCAACCACCTTGTTTGGTTCTAGGTTTTTACGTAAAGTGACACGGCATGACATTGTCCTCTGTTGTGTGTCTGTCCCTTCTTCTCCAGGTGTGTCCTTCAACAGCGTGTACACTCAGATATGGAGAGTGCTGCTACACCTGGCGGCCGACCCCTTTCCGGAAGTTTCTGACCTGGCCATGAAAGTCCTTAACAGCATTGCGTATAAGGTACAGCATGAGACTCTCTTAATTTCTGTTCACTACCCTCAAGGTACTCCTCTAAAGTGTCCCCAGGGGACCCTCTCCTCATATCAGCTTCATTATGGTGCACTATAGGACCCCCTCTCCTCATATCAGCTTCATTATGGTGCACTATAGGACCCCCTCTCCTCATATCAGCTTCATTATGGTGCACTATAGGACCCCCCTCTCCTCATATC
>NC_135218.1:22116389-22131389 GCF_052324685.1 Brachyhypopomus gauderio | reverse complement strand
AGTGTTGGTAGATTTTCAGGTCTAAAACATCCTGTTGTTTTTGTTTTTTCCTTTCTTTCCCAAGGTTCCATGGTGTATTTTATTGCACCTAGTTCATGTAGTAAACACTATTGAATGTACTACAATAGGTGCAGTTGTTCACATCTAAGAAAAAGAAGAAAAGGATACAACATGATATGAAAGAACGAGTGAGACTAAAACGGTGGCCTGCTCACCTGGAATACGGGGAAATGACGGGGGGGATGATGGAAAGAAGAACAGAAGCTTTCGTTAGGTTCTCGCAACGCATATTTGATTTTCTCCCTGGTGACAAACTGCTGTACGTTTCTTATCCAGCGGCCAAAGAGAGGGGGCGGGCTGGGTTTGCCCTTCCGGTATTATTGGCTGCTTTGCTATTAAAAAATCAAATCATACACAAATACATGGATAATTCTTAGAAAACAAATGTGTTGCTCCATGGGCTTGTGTGTGTCATTTCTCCTTTACACATACCTTGTGTTCCCTGTCTGTCTAATCTTGGGTACCATTTTGTGTCTCTTGCTGTGTGTCTCTACTTTAATTAATCTCTCATTCTTTCTGCATCCCTCCCTCAGTCACACTCCCTGGGGTTAAAGGTCACCTTTCCGTTATCAGAATCTCATCTCGCTCCTCTGCGCCCATCAGTGTCCAATGAAACTGCGATTTGCAAGCACTAGCGATTGACGTTCCTTGCCCTTCCTGTCACACACACACACACACACTCATACATACACACTTATCCCCCTTCTATTAGCATACAAATCCCATTAATCGGAGTTTCCAGCTGGAAGCCGGTGAGCGCACGGCGGCTAACTGGATTTGGAAGGTTGTTGAGGGCGCCTCTTCTCACGGTGCCCACAGCCCCGCGCCCGTCAGTGCCGTCCTTTCCCGACACAGCCCCCGGATGTCTCCTCCGTCCCAGCGAGGACGTCAGGAAGCCGATGTCATTGGCCGAAACGTGTTGGCTGTGTCGCAGGGGGAGCGCCTCCGTGACGTAATACTGGCCGAGACTGGCGCCGTGTGGTCCGGACGTCTCCTTCTCACTCAGTTTCGGCAGTGGTGCGCTTCACCTGTATGGTGTTGAGTGTGATACTGTGTGAGGCATTTGTGTGCTTGTGTGCATCTGTATATGTGTGTGTCCAGAGGCAGGCAAATCTGCGTTGAAGTAAAATCCCAGAACATCCAATGAATCCACCTTTCACCGCCATTTCTGGCTTTGCTGGCTTACCCAGAAGCCCACTGGGCATCCGGATCTAAACGTGACCTTATAATATAATTCTGTACAGTCTGGTGTCAGAGTGGAGATGCTGAAAGAACACAGACACAACACATCTCCCCAGTGCAGGTCTACTATTGGATAGCCTCTCAGGAAGTCTCTCCCCTGTGCAGCTCTCCTATTGGATAGCCTCGCAGGAAGTCACAATCACATACAGAAAGTGTTTCAGCCAGTGACGGTTAATTTTTTTTCAGTTTTGTCCTCCGATATGACAGGTAACTATAAACAAAAACTTGGGCGTGTTTTTGCGTGTGTGTGTGTGTGTGTGTGTGCGTGCGTGTGTGTGTGTGTGTATGTTTGTACGCGGGTGCTTGCGCGTGTGCGCATGCACACCAAGGCTACGATGAACGCACGGCCGCAGAAGATTCTGGACTCTGGCTCTCTCACACAGTCAGCACCTGCCAGTCCAACCAGCAAAGGAACACTCATTCACCAGGCAGGGTGAGACACACACACACACACACACACACACACACACACACACACACACCCACAACCAGCGAAGGAACACTCATTCACCAGGCACTGTGAGACAAACACACATACAAATCCACACGCCCTCACACAACACCACACCATGCAGTGTAGACCATACAAACGTGTAAACACCCACTAGCAAAAGCTGCATGCTTTGGAAAGAGGCTCAACCTGAATCCTTTCGTTTTGCAGAATTATCCGCTGGTCTGCTTGTTACCACATTTTTAATACATTCCTAAAAACTTTTTTTTTTAAATAAAAGGCCTTGCTTATCTACTTACATTTCAGCTGGGTTTCTTACACGCTGCCTGGCTTTGCATGCTTCTACCCTGTGTGTGGTGCATTAACTTGCATGTGTGTGTGTGTGTGTGTGTGTGTGTGTGTGTGGTTGGGTGGGTGTGTGTGTGTGTGTGGTTGTGTATGTGTGTGTGTGTGGTTGCATGTGTGGTTGTGTGTGTGTGTGTCGTGGCCTGCGTCGTTGCGCCTCGCATGGGGCCAACCGCTGTCTGTCTCGTTGCAGTGGGTCTCCGCCCATACCTGGCGTGTCCAGTTCCAGTCTTACCAACGAGGTGCCCAAGCCACCCACTCGGGAAGCCCCTCCCTCTCGCCCTCCGTACACGCCCACACTGGGCAGTCAGGCCCCGCCTCATTCCCACCAGTTCTCCAGAACACGCAAAATGTTTGACAAGGGACCAGACCAGGTACGACTCCAGTCTTCCTAAGTTTGCCGACCCCAGTTAAGGACTTCATAAAATATTCATGAGACTACATAACTTCACATAATTAGACATAAATGTCTCTGTAGGCTTTATGAATGGTGCGAGATGCATCCGCTTCCCGAATCCCACAGACATTTATGTATACTTACGAATTGTGGGCTTGTAATCATTATTTTCTTCATTATTTCCATATTTTAATATCACCTAGGGATGTCTACATGAATATTCAGACAAAAGCATATAAGACTTATAAGCAGGTAATATATGCGTAAAAGTGCTCCATGAAGTCCTCATAACGGCGCGCTAGCAGTTGACCTGGCGTAGGTTTGGGTCCCCCCCACCCCACCCTGCACGCTCGCCCCCCAGCCTCCGTACCCCCGTGCGGCCCGTGCTCGCGATCGCTCGCCCCGGTATGGGTTGCTCTCGGGGATTTCACCATCGTTGCGACAGGTTTCCGTGAGGACTTTTACGTTTGGATTGAGTCCGCGTGAGGAGTACTGATAAGCCTTCCATGGTTTATTTTTGGTTATTATTTCATATTTGCCGTGTTTGTAGACAATTTGCTATGTGGAACAATGTGATCTATGCTGTAAAGAGGAGAAACATCTTGTGTGTGTGTGTGTGTGTGTGTGTCTCAGATGGCGGAGGATGGCGATGAGGTCGCTGCACACAGGAACTTCATCAGCGTGGCCCTGCAGACCGGCCTGTGTGATTGGAGCGCCAAGTACTTCGCCCAGCCCGTCATGAAGGTTAGGCCGCGTCTGTAACCCAGGCCACAGGTCTGAGATCAGCTCAGTTCTGACGCTGACCTGAGCGATCAGTGCCAGCTCCACTCCTAATCCAACAGGTCTGGGATCAGTTCAGGTTAGTCTCAGGTACTGTGTGTGTGAGAGTGAAAAGACAGACAGACAGAGAGAAAGAAAGAGAGAGAGAAATCTTAGTTTTTTCCCCTCTAAAGGGACCTGAGTACTATATGAACAAAGGAGCAGACAGAGGTGAGAGAGACAGTTGTGGATACTGTATAATTGGTAGTCAGAGCTGTGATTTTCATTAATAATGTAGACAGAAGGAGGGGGAGAGGGAGAGGGAGGGAGAGAGAGAGAGAGAGGAGCTCGATTGAGCGTTGAGCTCGATTTTCATGGAATTGTAAAACACAAAGACGGACGCCAGCTCTGGGGTTAAAGTCTTAACGAGGAATTGATTGAATTGATGTTTACAGCATGAGCTCTGGTGAGCGTGCCTAACTGCACCATTTTGTGAGAGAGAGAGAGAGAGAGAGAGAGAGAGAGAGAGAGAGAGAGAGAGAGAGAGAGAGAGAGAGAGAGAGAGAGCGAGAGCGAGAGCGAGCACCCTCGTGGTGGGTGTGGCTTGGGGTGGGTGTGGCCTAGGTGGATGTGCCCAAAAAAAAAAAAACAGCATTCAGTATCAGCTAGCATTACCCTTGTGTGTTTGTGAGTTTAGAGCATCTGTTCAGATCACCTGATCTGTTCCCTCCTTTATTCTGTTTCTGTTGTACAAATCAGCTGCAGTTTTAAACCATATTACTCTGAGCTTCCGCTCACAAAGTGCATCCCGAAGAGAGAGAGTGTGCATGCATGTAAGGGAGACTGTGTGTGTGTGTGTGTGTGTGTGTGTGTGTGTGTGTGTGTGTGTGTGTGTACACTACACTGTTAAAGTTTGCTGCATTAAGGTGATGCGGTTGCTATTGCTGTTCTCTGTTGCTGATGTTAATATGCAGAGAAACACAAACAACTTTGACAGGAGAGATGGAGAGAGAAAACAGATGGAGCATTGGAGAGGAGGGGTGACAGTGAGATACAGCTATACTGCTATATTTTAGTTATTTACAAAGGCTCTTTTTAGACATTCACTATATATTTTACACTGTTCCGCTATATTATACATACACTGTGTTCTAAATTATTATGCAAGTAATATTTTCTCAGAATTTTCCAAAATTACCTATATGAATTGCAGTCATTGTAATTTTCCAGTCATCAACTATTAGAGTAAAATTGAAAGGTTTTTAAACAAACTGCCAATGATATCAGTATATTAAAAAATATATATTAAACACTCAAAATGCATGTTCCAAATTATTATGCACAGCAGTTTTCAACCTTTTTATTTTTATACAGAACAAAAAAAATGGTAATTTTAAAAATTATAAGCATTAGCAGGTTATTATAAACTGAAATCCAACAGTTTTCAAGTCAAAACTTTATTCTAGGTGATGTTACATTTGCACACAGGACCGCTTGTTCAAAAGGAGCTTCTGAACTCTCTCGTCCATTGAATTTGTCAGGTTTTGGATGGTATCTGTTTCTACTGTTGTGCATGAGGATAGAATACCCCACCAGAGGTGTTGCTTAGATGTGACCTGCATCCTGCCGTCATAAACACTCCTTCTGATGATGCTCCAGAGCAGGACTGGCCAACCCGCGGCTCGCAAGC
The DNA here is from genome assembly GCF_052324685.1 of Brachyhypopomus gauderio. Lineage (NCBI taxonomy): Eukaryota > Metazoa > Chordata > Actinopteri > Gymnotiformes > Hypopomidae > Brachyhypopomus > Brachyhypopomus gauderio. The sequence continues at coordinate 22,126,445 of NC_135218.1, read as the reverse complement.
CGCATGCGGGTCTTTGCCTGGTTTCATGCGGCTCCCCAGCCGGTCCGCGCTCTCACCTGCACTAACGGTCTGTGTCGTGGCCCAGTTACCTCATCAGCTCTGAGGGCGACACACTGCTACATCTTCGTGGTGCGCAATTCTTCTGTCACACGTTTGTAATAAACCACATACGAGGTGCAGCAAAGGCACCGCACACGACTGAGGGAGCTTCAAAACTACTGACACTGTCTGTTCTTTTCTTCCTAAAGGTGAGCGCAGGTCAGTGGCGTTGTAACAAGTGTTGATAACAGAGTTGATCCAGTTTTGACCTAGAAAACAACAGTTGGGTACATAACAGAGCTCGTAGGGCTCCAACCGTGCCAAAGTCCTGAAGCATATCACGCCTTATGTTTATATCGAAGTTTGTGTTTGTTTTTTTAAACCTCCGCTAATAATACACTCGCCCCCCCCGTCAACAATTTACAAGATCAAATCTCACTTCATCTCAGTGATCTTGGCAACCCTGGTGATGTTCAAGCATGCCAATGTATGATGTGGCTCTTTGCTGTAACACCGTAAAAAAAGTGGCTTTTGGTCTCTGACGGGTTGGCCACCCCTGCTCAATGGGGTTGAGGTCAGGGGAGCATGGCGGCCACACCATAAGTTTGTCCCCTTTTATGCCCATAGCAGCCAGAGATACAAATGTGTTCTTTGCAGCATGAGACGGTGCGTTATCATGCATGAAAATGATCTTGCTGCGGAACGCACAGTTCTTCTTCTTGAACCATGGCAGGAAGTGTTGTTGGAGAAACTCCACATACATTATGGAGGTCATCTTTACACCTTCAGGGATCCTAAAGGGGCCGACAATCTCTCTCCCCATGATTCCAGCCCAAAATACCACCTGCTCCTTGTTGGCGCGTAGCCTTGTTTGCATGGGGTATCCATCAACCATCCATCCTCCACACCAGCCATCCACCACTCCAGCCATCCACCACTCCAGCCATCCACCACTCCATCCATCCTCCACTCCATCCATCCACCACTCCATCCAACTGGACCATCGAGCGTTGCACGGCACTCATTGGTGAACAAAACAGTTCTGAAGTCAGTCTTCAGGTATTGTTTGGCCCACTGGAGCCGTTTCTGCTCATGTGCAGTGGATAGAGGAGGTCGACGGGATGGCTTATGCACAGCTGCAAACCTCTGAAGGACCTGCATCTTGTTGTTCGGGGGACGTTGGAGGCACCAGCAGCTTAAAAAACTTGTCTGCTTCTATGACAAGGCATTTTTGCAGGTGCTCTTTTAACCTGACATAATTGCCTGTTGGAAAGAATCCTCAATTTTCCCTTATCAGCACGCACACGTGTGTGCTCTGAATCAGCGACATACTTCTTGATTGTGTGATGATCACGATGAAATGCCTTGGCAGTGTTGATTGTAGTCATGCCTTGACCTAAACACTCCACAATTTGTTGCTTCTCAGCAGCCCACACATCCTTTTTCTTTCCCATTTTGGCTGAAAATGTAGGCTGCTTAATAATGTGGGACAGCCTTCTTAAGAAGTCTTGCCTTTAATTTGACACACCTGCCAAACTAATTAGCACAGGTGTCTGCAATTGCTTTCAGTGATATAAAGAGCCCTGACACACATCACCATCAATGGGTTTAACTGACAAACAAAAAAATTACCTTATCACGCCTAAATACTTTTTGCATAATAATTTGGAACACAGTGTATATATATACTTAAAATGAGAAATATCAGGAACTGATGGAAGATGTACACTCACCGGCCACTTTATTGGATATACCTGTCCAACTGCTCATTAACGCAAATGTCAAATCAGCCAATCACATGGCAGCAACTCGATCTTAGACATGGCCAAGATGATCTGCTGCAGTTGAAACCGAGCATCAGAATGGTGAAGGTAATTTAAGTGACTTTGAACGTGGCATGGTTGTTTGTGCCAGACGGACTGGTCTGAGTATTTCACAAACTGCTGATCTACTGGGATTTTCACGCACAACCATCTCTAGGGTTTACGGAGAATGGTCCGAAAAAGAGAATTATGCAGTGGCCGGCAGTTCTGTGGGCGCAAATGAAATGCCTTGCTGATGCCACAGGTCAGAGGAGAATGGCCAGACTGGTTTGAGCTGATTGAACAGAAACAGTAACTCAAACAACCAGTCGTTACAATGGAGGCATGCAGAAGAGCATCTCTGAACACACAACACGTTGAACCTTGAGGCGGATGGGCTACAGCAGCAGAAGACCACACCGGGTGCCACTCCTGTCAGCTAAGAACATGAAACTGAGGTTACAATTTGCATAGGTTCACCAAAATTGGATAACACAGGTCAACAGCATTTTTGGGGCCAAAGATATTTCAACGAATTTAGGGTAACTTTGGGGTGCTGATTCTGAATATGTCATCAGTTTTGCCAGATTGGCTCAAGTTTTTGAGATTTTTCGTGAAATGTGTAAAAAAAACACTATGTGTGGTGCCCAAGACTTGTCTTGGTCCCCAAGCATAACCCCAAAATAGGCCAAATACACTTTTTTTATGAAGTCTGTTATGGTTCTTCTATGTGTTTGCAGTGTATATTCACCACAAATGTAACAGAATGTGTCTGGATCGTTATTACAACTTCTTCTTGTGCTATAAATGCTATATGCTAATGCTATATAAGTGCTATAAATAAGATACCAAAAATCTCAAAAACTTGAGCCAATCTGGCAAAACTGATAGCATATTCAGAATCAGCACCCCAAAAATACCCCAAATTAATTAAAATATTTTGGGCACCAGTAAATTTTTTTTTTTTTTTGTTGACCTGTGTAATAGATGATTGGAAAAACGTTGCCTGGTCTGATGAGTCTCGATTTCTGCTGCAACATTCGGATGGTAGGGTTGGAATTTGGCGTCAACAACATGAAAGCATGGATCCATCCTGCCTTGTATCAACAGTTCAGGCTGGTGGTGGTGGTGGTACAATGGTGTGGGGGATATTTTCCTTGCACACTTTGGGCCCATTAGTACCAACTAAGCATCGTGTGAACACCACAGCCTACCTGAGTATTGTTGCTGACCATGTCAATCCCTTTATGACCACTTCCAGCAGAATACTGCGCCATGTCAAAAAGCACGAATCATCTCAGATTGGTTTCTTGAACACGACAATGAGTTCACTGTACTCGAATGGCCTCCACAGTCACCAGATCTCAATCCAATAGAGCACCTTTGGGATGTTGTGGAACGGGAGATTCACGTTATGGATGTGCAGCCGACAAATTTGCAGCAACCGCGTGATGTTATCATGTCAATATGGACCAGACTCTCTGAGTAATGTTTCCAGTACCATGTTGAATCTATGCCATGTAGTATTAAAGCAGTTCTGAAGGCAAAAGCGGGTCCATCCCGGTAAAGTGGCTGGTGAGTGTAGATGGATCATGGTAGGTTTTTCCCAGGGGCACTTGGGGCTGTGACCCCTGAGCTGGCAGATCCAACAGATCCCAACTATGAATGGCATCATCAATTTTAATCCAGAAGAGCGTGACCCTAGGAGCAAAGAAAGGTTTGGGCGGCACCCGGCACCTTAGGGGGGTAGGACCACCCTTAGAAATTATTTTGTTTATGTATGTAACCTCATGCAAGTTGAGGCCTGGTTCTCCTGGGAAGGAGGGAGGCAGGTGGGATCTCCAAACCGGGAGCAGGAGCTAGGAGGTGGGCCGTCTGCGTGGAGCTAGCTGCAGTTGTGTGGAGAGCTTCTTCTGGAACAGGTCAATCAGAGTGAACTGGACTGCCCTGTGTGTGTGTTTGTGTGTGAGTGCATGTGTCAAGGATTCTTGCGTTTGTTACCTTTAGCTCACCTGTGGTCGCAGGTCTTGAGTCCCCCTGACTCCCTGTCCCTGCTTCACCCCCAGATCCCAGAGGAGCATGATTTGGAGAGTCAGGTGAGGAAGGAGAGGGAGTGGCGCTTCCTGAGGAACGCAGGGGTCCGCAGACAGAGCCAGCGCATCACCCAGAGAGGTACTGCTGCCCTGAACACTACACAGCAGTATACACCACCCAGAGAGGTAATGCTGCCCTGAACACTACTGAACACTACACAGCAGTATACACCACTCAGAGAGGTACTGCTGCCCTGAACACTACTGAATACTACACAGCAGTATACACCACCCAGAGAGGTAATGCTGCCCTGAACACTACTGAACACTACACAACACTATACACTACTCAGAGAGGTACTGCTGCCCTGAACACTACTGAATACTACACAGCAGTATACACCACTCAGAGAGGTACTGCTGCCCTGAACACTACTGAACACTACACAGCAGTATACAACACCCAGAGAGGTACTGCTGCCCTGAACACTACTGAACACTACACAGCAGTATACACCACCCAGAGAGGTACTGCTGCCTACATTACTGAACACTACACAACACTACACCACTCAGAGAGGTACTGCTGCCCACAACACTACTGAACACTACACAGCAGTATACACCACCCAGAGAGGTACTGCTGCCCACAACACTACTGAACACTACACAGCAGTATACACCACCCAGAGAGGTACTGCTGCCCACAACACTACTGAACACTACACAGCAGTATACACCACTCAGAGGTACTGTTGCCCACAACACTACTGAACACTACACAGCAGTATACACCACCCAGAGAGGTACTGCTGCCTACAACATTACTGAACACTACACAACACTACACCACCCAGAGAGGTACTGCTGCCCACAACACTACTGAACACTACACAACACTACACCACTCAGAGAGGCACTGCTGCCCACAACACATGTGCGTGTGAGTGTAGGAAGTGATGTAGCTTAAAGAGCAGCACATCCCCATTCAGCTACACTGAACTCCCAGACTGTGTCCGTGCTGCTTGTAGCTTTGGTTGGTTTTTTCAGCCTTTTCTTCTCTCTAGTTTATATGACTTTGTGTGTGTGTGTGTGTGTGTGTGTGTGTGTGTGTGTGTGTGTGTGTGTGTGTGTGTGTCATGAACTTTAAAGGCTTCTAGCTGCCAAGCTCCCATTTTGAAGTCAGTGCACTTTCAAACAGAATGGCTAACTTTCATACACACACACACACACACACATGCGTGCACACCCGCTCACCCACTCACGCATCCCACGCAACCACTCACACACGCACGCACGCCAGGATCTGACGACATCACAGTGGAGACTCCCGTTGCCACGTGAATGAATCTTTCTCATTCATCACTCGCTTTTCTTCTCAGACAGTATTTTCTTAACCCTTCGCTCTGTTTGAAGTTCCGGGGGGGGGAGAAAACTATGGTGGACTGTCCTCATTCAGTCTGTCCAGCTAGACTGGGGGGTGAATCAGACAGGAAAATAGATAGATAGAGAGATTGATATATAGAGGTCAAGATAGAGATGGAGATTGAGAGAGAGAGACAGATAGACAGACAGACAGAGTAAAGGGAGATGTTAGCGTAGCAAGGCTTGCTAAGGCACAAGCAGGAACTCTTTCTTGTTTGGCCAGTATTATATTTGGGGTGCTTTTTGGTTGGTGCTGTTAAATGTAACATTTAACAGAATAAAGCAGAGATGTATCTGAGAGAGAGAGAGAGAGAGAGAGAGAAGGCGAGAGAGTGGGGTGAGGAGTGGGGGAAGACGGATAGACAGAGAGACAGACAGGTAGAGAGGGAGATGTGGGCGGGTCATAAACGCTCCAGCTCTCTCCGTTCATTCTTCATTCTCTCTGCCTCTCCCTTCCCAAAACTCTCATTCTTCTTCACCACGGGGCGACACCGCTGACGTCACGCCACCTCACGAGCGTTCCGCAGTCGTGATCGGGTCATTCGGTGTGACTGAAACATGAAGAAAAGTTCTATTTCTAACTCCAGCACTTTTCTTTCTGATTATCTTCATGCTGTTTACTCAAGGAAGAACACATCAATAATTAATACAATACATCATATTGCCTGGAAGATGTCTTCAAATATGTTAATCCTTTGTTTTTGCTTTATTACTCATCTAATGCCAAACTATAGAGTGAACCATTTTATTATTGCTGAGTTTTGACTGACGGCCTTCCCTGCCACTCCCCTTCGTCTAGGAATTACCCGATTGGATGATCAGATCTTTATAAACAGGAACCCAGGCGTCCCTTCAGTTGTGAAGTTCCACCCCTTTAACCCTTGCATCGCCGTGGCGGACAAAGACTCCATCTGGTGAGTGAGGAGTCTGGTGACACCCCCCCCCCCCCCCCCCCCCCCCCCCCCCCCAAACTAGAGTGGCGTTGTTGCCGTCGAGCTGAGCCATGACATCAATCATACATAGATTCTAGTCCCTAATTTAGGATATATCGGTGCTGCCCATAGACTCTACATCTACATTACATCCATTGGTCTTCGTAAAGATGGACTATTCCTTTTCTTTATGACCTTAAAAGCTCATTGACAAATTACTTACATAGGTTTGGTAGACAGTAATATCACAGAAGTAGGCTAACATATTGTTAGGAGTCTTACCCAAGGACATGTTGCAGTTTCCCAGATGGGGGGTAGAACCCCAGTTCCCCTTTGGATATGCAACACTATACACACCTACACTGAGTTGGTGATGGGCTTTCGGGGAGGGGTTACTGGGCTTTGGGGGAGTGGTTACCGGGCCCTGGAGCGCGAGAGATCCGTCTTAGACGTGCACAACGTTCGTTCTGTCTCTGTTTAATTAATGCTGGTGGAACCAGGTCATGAGCTGAACCAACACACTGGACGCGGTGCACACCACACACACTCCCGCAGTGGGACTGCACGGTGACGAACACACACACAAGCAGTGTGCAAGTGTGTACACATGTAGTTCCTCGTCTACAAAATTCTAAACGTGCTACTGACTTCACGCAGGTCTTTTCCTCTTTAGTGGCGGTGTTAATTTGAGCGTCTCTTGGCGTAGGGAGCGTGTAGTGGGTCACTGTGATGTTTTGTAAACATCAGGAGCAGAAAGGTCTCACACTAGTGATGGGGTGGAGTATTAGCTGGCTGACTTCAAATGTGTTAGAAATATCAAACATTCTAGCACCACAATGTTGTTTAACCCCTTTTCCTTTGTCTTTTACTTAAGTTACTATTAAGGGTTGATGGTGTGTGTGTGTGTGTGTGTGTGTGTGTGTGTGTGTGTGTGTGTGTGTGTGTGTGTGTGTGTGTGTGTGTGTGTGTGTGTAGTTTTTGGGACTGGGAGAAAGGAGAAAGACTAGACTACTTCTACAATGGCAATCCTCGCTACACCCGCATCACAGCCATGGAGTATCTGAATGGACATGACTGCTCCCTCCTCCTCACCGCTACTGGTCAGTTCACCTGCCACTTAGAACCCCTCCAATCAGCTCGGGCCTGTGTGGAGACTATGGTTCATGAGTGGTTCGGGTTGTGGATTCTTCCTGAGTTTCTCCTCTTCGCTGCAGACGACGGTGCGCTACGGATCTGGAAGAACTTTGCGGATCAGCGGAATCCTGAAATGGTGACGGCGTGGCAGGGGCTGTCAGACATGCTGCCAACCACACGAGGTTGGCACAAACACACACACGTGCATGAACACACACACACACACACACACACACACACACACACACACACACACACACACACACACACACACACACACACACATGCTGCCAACCACACGAGGTTGGCACAAACACACACACGTGCATGAACACACACACCCACACACACCCACACACACACACACCCACACACACACGTGCATGAACACACACACCCACACACACCCACACACACACACACACACACACCCACACACACACACACACCCACACACACACGTGCATGAACACACACACACACACACACACACACACACACACACACACACACACACACACACACACACACACACACGTGCTGCCAACCACACGAGGTTGGCGCAAACACACACACGTGCATGAACACACACACACACACACACACACACACACACACACACACACACACACACACGTGCTGCCAACCACACGAGGTTGGCGCAAACACACACACACGTGCATGAACACACACACCCACACACACACACACACGCACACACGCACACACACACGCACACAGACACACACACACACACACACACACACGTCCTTTTTTGCTGATCTTGCCTCATTTCATCCCCCATGCTGGCAGTGGCTGGAAAAGCGTTTCGGAATTGCAGCACAACTCGGGATTCTAGGGAGAACCATGGCTCCGGTACGGAAAAGGAAACCTTCCGCGAACGCTTTGTGGCTGTGGAAGTGCAGCGTTTTTTTCCCCCTTTTGTTTAGAATTAAATAGACCAGCTGACTAGAAGTAGATGTGCCTTTGTTTACTTGTTTTTGTTTGTTTGTTTATCCTTTCATCTTGGTGTGATTGTGTCGCAGTCTTTGGTTGCACCGTCGCCTCTCCTGTGTTTTCACGGTGATGTAGCCAATTACACGACAGCAGGATCAGGCGCTTGCCCCGCCCCCTACTGCTGACCCAATTACACGGCAGCAGGATCAGGGACCTGCCCCGCCCCCCACTGCTGAGAGACTCAACATTTATACACTTACACTTTTGGTTGCAACTTTTTTTTGTCATGGAGAATAAAACTGCCCAGTAAATTCAGCTGTTTATTGGTAGGCCAGATGTCAACTGAGTTCAGGCTTCCCAGAACTAGATGGACGCTGTAAAAAGTGTTACCAAAGGACTGCAGTTTTGAAACTGTAGCACTGCCACTGGGGAGTCTGGGTCATTTAAGTCCAATTATATTCAACGTCACACACGTACACACACACACACACACACACACACACACACAGAGGGTCCGGCTTGGCAGTGCTGAATACAGAGTTCCTGTGGTTGCTGCCAACCTGAGCAGAAATGACACGGCTCACTTCAGGAACTGACCTCAGAACTGTCACTTATAACCACTCACTTGCGCACCTACTGACAACACTGACTCCCTTGAACGCAATAGCTGTGGGGGTGATGAGGGCTGATCTGAGGTCAGTTTCGTCCGACCTTGGCATCTCCTCTTGTGTAGGTCTCAAAGCTACAGGCACACGCGCAGTTTCAGCCCTTACGCCCCTGCGCAACTCCGTCTGCTTCCCTTGCTCATACAGACCACGTGTATTTGTGATGTGTGCGGTCGGAACTACATATCCCAGCATCCTCGAAGCTCCTTCCTGCTGCTCCCTGCCCCTCCCCCCTGGGCCGGCCTCGCTGTTGCCTTTAGCTGCCCGTGGGCTGCCCCGCACGCCCTCGCCCCTTACAGAGGGCAGAGTGGAAGATCCGGGCAACGCCGCTGTCGGCTTTCTCAGCACGAACACAAACTCCGCCAAACTCAGCATCTCGGAATCAGTGTGTGTGTCTGCCACTGTGTATTCCTCTCTCTCTCTCTCCCTCTCTCTCTCTCCCATCTCTCTCCCTCTCTCTCTCTCCCTCCCATCTCTCCCCCCCTCTCTCTCTCCATCTCTCTCTCTCCCCCTCTCTCTCTGTCTCTCTCCCTCTCTCTCCCCCCCTCTCTCTCTCTGAATTGGAGTGATAAGTAACTCCTCTTCTTGTGTAACTCAACTTTCAGAGACTGGCGTAGAAAACGGAGCTTTTAACAATCAAGACGGGGGGGGGGGGGGGGGGGGGTGGGGGTGGGGTGCAGCGCTGCTCTCCGTGAGGGTTAGCAGGGCATGCTGGGATGGGGCATGAGCTAAGGCAGCAGGACCCTGCACTGTTACAGTCACACACACACACACACACACACACCACTTGTGCTCAGATGTAGGTGTAGGGAGAGAGAGAGAGAGAGGCAGGGAGAGGGAGGGGAGGGAGGGAGGGAGGGAGGTAGCACACAGTGGCATTTGACTCATGGTGAACTTTAATTGATCTTTAATTGGCAGATTCGTGCTGAGAAACCCCAGACTTGTTCTCACTTCCACTCTTAGTGTGAGTGTGAGTGTGTGTGTGTGTGTGTGTGTGTGTGTGTGTGTGTGAGTGGTGTGAGTGTGTGTGAGTGTGTGTGTGTGTGTGTGTGTGTGTGAGAGCATATGC